>NC_133750.1:1048179-1103179 GCF_048934315.1 Petromyzon marinus
CCACTCACTCACTCACTCAGTCACTCACCCACTCACTCACTCACCCACTCACTCACCCACTCACTCACTCACCCACTCACTCACTCACTCACCCTCCCACTCACCCTCTCACTCACCCACTCACCCACCCTCTCACTCACTCACCCACTCACTCACTCACCCTCCCACTCACCCTCTCACTCACCCTCCCACTCACCCACCCACTCACTCACTCACTCACCCACCCTCCCACTCACCCACCCACTCACTCACCGACTCACTCACCCACTCACTCACCCACTCACCCTCCCACTCACCCACCCACTCACCCACTCACTCACCCACTCACCCTCTCACTCACTCACTCACCCACTCACTCACCCTTCCACTCACCCACTCACTCACCCACCCACCCACTCACCCACCCACTCACTCACTCACACTCCCACTCACCCTCTCACTCATTCACTCACTCACTCACTCACCCACTCACTCACTCACCCACTCACTCAGCCACTCACTCACCCTCCCACTCACCCTCCCACTCACTCACTCACTCACCCACTCACTCACTCACCCACTCACCCACCCTCTCACCCACTCACTCACCCACCCACCCACCCACTCACCCACCCACTCACCCACTCACCCACTCACTCACCCACTCACCCACTCACCCACCCACCCACTCACCCACTCACTCACTCACCCACCCTCCCACTCACCCACCCACTCACTCACCCACTCACTCACCCACTCACCCTCCCACTCACCCACCCACTCACCCACTCACTCACCCACTCACCCTCTCACTCACTCACTCACCCACTCACTCACCCACCCACCCACTCACCCACCCACTCACTCACTCACTCACTCTCCCACTCACCCTCTCACTCATTCACTCACTCACTCACTCACCTACCCACTCACTCACTCACCCACCCTCTCACCCACTCACTCACCCACCCACCCACTCACCCTCCCACTCACCCACTCACCCACTCACTCACCCACTCACCCACTCACCCACCCACTCACTCACCCACCCACTCACTCACCCACTCACTCACCCACCCACCCACTCACCCTCCCACTCACCCACTCACCCACTCACTCACCCACTCACCCACCCACCCACTCACCCACCCACTCACTCACCCACCCACTCACTCACCCACTCACTCACCCACTCACCCACCCACTCACTCACCCACCCACTCACTCACCCACTCACTCACCCACTCACTCACTCACCCACCCACTCACTCACCCACTCACTCACCCACTCACCCACTCACTCACCCACTCACTCACTCACCCACCCACTCACTCACCCACCCACTCACTCACCCACTCACTCACCCACTCACTCACTCACCCACCCACTCACTCACTCACCCACCCACCCACTCACCCACCCACTCACCCACTCACATCACTCACCCACTCACTCACTTACTCACCCTCTCACTAACCCTCTCACTCACTCACCCACCCACTCACCCTCCCACTCACTCACCCACTCACTCACCCTCCCACTCACCCTCACATCCTCTTCTGGGATGTTCAGGATGCCGATGAGGGAGTCAAGTCCAGACCCATTGGGACGACACAGCCACACAAGGCCTGAAACACACAAACACACACACACTCACATACACACATATACTAACATACACACATATACATACACACATATACATACACACACACTCACATACATACACATACACTCACATACACACATACACTCACATACACACACACACTCACATACACACATATACATACACACACACACTCACACACTCACATACACACAAACACACACACACTCACATACACACATATACATACACACAACCACACAATCCCTGAAACACACAAACATACACACACTCACATACACTCACATATACACACACTCACATGTGTGTGTATGTGAGTGTATATGTGTGTGTATGTGTGTATGTGAGTGTGTGTGTTTGTGTGTGTATATGTGTGTGTTTGTGTGTGTGTGTTTGTGTGTGTCTCTGTGTGTGTGAGTAAGTGAGTGAGTCTGAGTGAGTGAGTCTGAGTGAGTGAGTGAGTCTGAGTGAGTCTGAGTGAGTGAGTGAGTCTGAGTGAGTGAGTCTGAGTGAGTGAGTCTGAGTGAGTCTGAGTGAGTCTGAGTGAGTGAGTGAGTCTGAGTGAGTGAGTCTGAGTGAGTGAGTCTGAGTGAGTCTGAGTGAGTCTGAGTCTGAGTGAGTCTGAGTGAGTGAGTGAGTCTGAGTGAGTGAGTCTGAGTGAGTGAGTCTGAGTGAGTCTGAGTGAGTGAGTGAGTCTGAGTGAGTGAGTGAGTCTGAGTGAGTCTGAGTGAGTGAGTGAGTCTGAGTGAGTGAGTGAGTCTGAGTGAGTGAGTGAGTCTGAGTGAGTGAGTCTGAGTGAGTCTGAGTGAGTCTGAGTGAGTGAGTCTGAGTGAGTGAGTCTGAGTGAGTCTGAGTGAGTGAGTCTGAGTGAGTCTGAGTGAGTGAGTCTGAGTGAGTGAGTGAGTCTGAGTGAGTCTGAGTGAGTGAGTCTGAGTGAGTGAGTCTGAGTGAGTGAGTGAGTCTGAGTGAGTCTGAGTGAGTGAGTCTGAGTGAGTGAGTCTGAGTGAGTCTGAGTGAGTGAGTCTGAGTGAGTGAGTGAGTCTGAGTGAGTCTGAGTGAGTGAGTGAGTGAGTCTGAGTGAGTGAGTCTGAGTGAGTGAGTGAGTCTGAGTGAGTCTGAGTGAGTCTGAGTGAGTGAGTCTGAGTGAGTGAGTCTGAGTGAGTCTGAGTGAGTGAGTGAGTCTGAGTGAGTGAGTCTGAGTGAGTGAGTCTGAGTGAGTCTGAGTGAGTCTGAGTGAGTGAGTCTGAGTGAGTGAGTCTGAGTGAGTGAGTGAGTCTGAGTGAGTCTGTGTGAGTGAGTCTGAGTGAGTCTGAGTGAGTGAGTCTGAGTGAGTGAGTCTGAGTGAGTCTGAGTGAGTGAGTGAGTCTGAGTGAGTGAGTCTGAGTGAGTGAGTGAGTCTGAGTGAGTGAGTCTGAGTGAGTGAGTGAGTCTGAGTGAGTGAGTGAGTCTGAGTGAGTGAGTCTGAGTGAGAGAGTGAGTCTGTGTGAGTGAGTCTGAGTGAGTCTGAGTGAGTCTGAGTGAGTGAGTCTGAGTGAGAGAGTGAGTCTGTGTGAGTGAGTCTGAGTGAGTCTGAGTGAGTGAGTCTGAGTGAGAGAGTGAGTCTGAGTGAGTGAGTCTGAGTGAGTGAGTCTGTGTGAGTGAGTCTGAGTGAGTGAGTCTGAGTGAGGGAGTCTGAGTGAGTGAGTGAGTGACTGAGTGAGTGAGTCTGAGTGAGTGAGTGAGTCTGAGTGAGTCTGAGTGAGTGAGTGAGTCTGAGTGAGTCTGAGTCAGTGAGTCTGAGTGAGTGAGTCTGAGTGAGTGAGTGAGTCTGAGTGAGTGAGTGAGTCTGAGTGAGTGAGTCTGAGTGAGTGAGTCTGAGTGAGTCTGAGTGAGTGAGTGAGTCTGAGTGAGTCTGAGTGAGTGAGTCTGAGTGAGTGAGTGAGTCTGAGTGAGTCTGAGTGAGTGAGTCTGAGTGAGTGAGTGAGTCTGAGTGAGTCTGAGTGAGTGAGTGAGTCTGAGTGAGTGAGTCTGAGTGAGTGAGTCTGAGTGAGTGAGTGAGTCTGAGTGAGTGAGTCTGAGTGAGTGAGTCTGAGTGAGTGAGTGAGTCTGAGTGAGTGAGTCTGAGTGAGTCTGAGTGAGTCTGAGTGAGTGAGTGAGTCTGAGTGAGTGAGTCTGAGTGAGTGAGTCTGAGTGAGTGAGTGAGTCTGAGTGAGTCTGAGTGAGTCTGAGTGAGTGAGTGAGTCTGAGTGAGTGAGTCTGAGTGAGTGAGTGAGTCTGAGTGAGTCTGAGTGAGTCTGAGTGAGTGAGTGAGTCTGAGTGAGTGAGTCTGAGTGAGTGAGTGAGTCTGAGTGAGTCTGAGTGAGTGAGTCTGAGTGAGTCTGAGTGAGTGAGTGAGTCTGAGTGAGTCTGAGTGAGTGAGTGAGTCTGAGTGAGTGAGTGAGTCTGAGTGAGTGAGTGAGTCTGAGTGAGTGAGTCTGAGTGAGTGAGTGAGTCTGAGTGAGTGAGTCTGAGTGAGTGAGTGAGTCTGAGTGAGTGAGTGAGTCTGAGTGAGTGAGTCTGAGTGAGTGAGTGAGTCTGAGTGAGTGAGTCTGAGTGAGTGAGTCTGAGTGAGTCTGAGTGAGTGAGTCTGAGTGAGTGAGTGAGTCTGAGTGAGTCTGAGTGAGTGAGTGAGTCTGAGTGAGTCTGAGTGAGTGAGTGAGTCTGAGTGAGTCTGAGTGAGTGAGTCTGAGTGAGTGAGTGAGTCTGAGTGAGTGAGTCTGAGTGAGTGAGTGAGTCTGAGTGAGTGAGTGAGTCTGAGTGAGTGAGTCTGAGTGAGTCTGAGTGAGTGAGTGAGTCTGAGTGAGTCTGAGTGAGTCTGAGTGAGTGAGTCTGAGTGAGTCTGAGTGAGTCTGAGTGAGTGAGTCTGAGTGAGTGTGTGAGTGAGTCTGAGTGAGTGAGTGAGTCTGAGTGAGTGAGTCTGAGTGAGTGAGTGAGTCTGAGTGAGTGAGTCTGAGTGAGTGAGTGAGTCTGAGTGAGTCTGAGTGAGTCTGAGTGAGTGAGTGAGTCTGAGTGAGTGAGTCTGAGTGAGTCTGAGTGAGTGAGTCTGAGTGAGTGAGTGAGTCTGAGTGAGTCTGAGTGAGTGAGTGAGTCTGAGTGAGTCTGAGTGAGTCTGAGTGAGTGAGTCTGAGTGAGTGAGTGAGTCTGAGTGAGTGAGTGAGTCTGAGTGAGTGAGTGAGTCTGAGTGAGTCTGAGTGAGTGAGTCTGAGTGAGTGAGTGAGTCTGAGTGAGTGAGTCTGAGTGAGTGAGTCTGAGTGAGTGAGTGAGTCTGAGTGAGTCTGAGTGAGTGAGTGAGTCTGAGTGAGTGAGTCTGAGTGAGTCTGAGTGAGTCTGAGTGAGTGAGTCTGAGTGAGTGAGTGAGTCTGAGTGAGTCCGAGTGAGTGAGTCTGAGTGAGTGAGTCTGAGTGAGTCTGAGTGAGTCTGAGTGAGTGAGTCTGAGTGAGTGAGTCTGAGTGAGTGAGTGAGTCTGAGTGAGTCTGAGTGAGTCTGAGTGAGTGAGTCTGAGTGAGTGAGTCTGAGTGAGTCTGAGTGAGTGAGTCTGAGTGAATGAGTGAGTCTGAGTGAGTCTGAGTGAGTCTGAGTGAGTGAGTCTGAGTGAGTGAGTCTGAGTGAGTCTGAGTGAGTGAGTCTGAGTGAGTGAGTGAGTCTGAGTGAGTGAGTCTGAGTGAGTGAGTGAGTCTGAGTGAGTCTGAGTGAGTGAGTCTGAGTGAGTCTGAGTGAGTCTGAGTGAGTGAGTATGAGTGAGTGAGTCTGAGTGAGTCTGAGTGAGTCTGAGTGAGTGAGTCTGAGTGAGTGAGTCTGAGTGAGTCTGAGTGAGTGAGTCTGAGTGAGTGAGTGAGTCTGAGTCTGAGTGAGTCTGAGTGAGTGAGTCTGAGTGAGTCTGAGTGAGTGAGTGAGTCTGAGTGAGTGAGTCTGAGTGAGTGAGTCTGAGTGAGTGAGTGAGTCTGAGTGAGTGAGTGAGTCTGAGTGAGTCTGAGTGAGTGAGTGAGTCTGAGTGAGTGAGTCTGAGTGAGTGAGTGAGTCTGAGTGAGTGAGTCTGAGTGAGTCTGAGTGAGTGAGTCTGAGTGAGTGAGTGAGTCTGAGTGAGTGAGTGAGTCTGAGTGAGTGAGTCTGAGTGAGTCTGAGTGAGTGAGTCTGAGTGAGTGAGTCTGAGTGAGTGAGTGAGTCTGAGTGAGTGAGTCTGAGTGAGTGAGTGAGTCTGAGTGAGTGAGTGAGTCTGAGTGAGTGAGTCTGAGTGAGTGAGTGAGTCTGAGTGAGTGAGTCTGAGTGAGTGAGTGAGTCTGAGTGAGTGAGTCTGAGTGAGTGAGTCTGAGTGAGTGAGTGAGTCTGAGTGAGTGAGTGAGTCTGAGTGAGTCTGAGTGAGTGAGTCTGAGTGAGTCTGAGTGAGTCTGAGTGAGTGAGTCTGAGTGAGTGAGTCTGAGTGAGTCTGAGTGAGTCTGAGTGAGTGAGTCTGAGTGAGTGAGTGAGTCTGAGTGAGTCTGAGTGAGTCTGAGTGAGTGAGTGAGTCTGAGTGAGTGAGTCTGAGTGAGTCTGAGTGAGTGAGTGAGTCTGAGTGAGTGAGTCTGAGTGAGTGAGTGAGTCTGAGTGAGTGAGTCTGAGTAAGTGAGTGAGTCTGAGTGAGTGAGTCTGAGTGAGTGAGTGAGTCTGAGTGAGTGAGTCTGAGTGAGTGAGCGAGTCTGAGTGAGTGAGTGAGTCTGAGTGAGTGAGTCTGAGTGAGTCTGAGTGAGTGAGTCTGAGTGAGTGAGTCTGAGTGAGTGAGTGAGTCTGAGTGAGTGAGTCTGAGTGAGTGAGTCTGAGTGAGTGAGTGAGTCTGAGTGAGTGAGTGAGTCTGAGTGAGTGAGTCTGAGTGAGTGAGTCTGAGTGAGTGAGTGAGTCTGAGTGAGTGAGTCTGAGTGAGTGAGTGAGTCTGAGTGAGTGAGTGAGTCTGAGTGAGTGAGTCTGAGTGAGTGAGTGAGTCTGAGTGAGTGAGTCTGAGTGAGTGAGTGAGTCTGAGTGAGTGAGTCTGAGTGAGTGAGTGAGTCTGAGTGAGTGAGTGAGTCTGAGTGAGTGAGTCTGAGTGAGTGAGTCTGAGTGAGTGAGTCTGAGTGAGTGAGTCTGAGTGAGTGAGTGAGTCTGAGTGAGTGAGTGAGTCTGAGTGAGTGAGTCTGAGTGAGTGAGTGAGTCTGAGTGAGTGAGTGAGTCTGAGTGAGTGAGTCTGAGTGAGTGAGTGAGTCTGAGTGAGTGAGTGAGTCTGAGTGAGTGAGTCTGAGTGAGTGAGTGAGTCTGAGTGAGTGAGTGAGTCTGAGTGAGTGAGTCTGAGTGAGTGAGTCTGAGTGAGTCTGAGTCTGACTCACCTGCCCATGATCTGAAAGTTGACACAATTGCCATTCGACTTGCGACAAATCTTGACTCACGATCCTCCCTGCAGACTCGCACACAGCTAGAGGTAAAGCTCCCCCAGGTAGCCTCTGGTAGACTCAGGGGCAAGTGCAGACTCGCACACAGCTAGAGGTAAAGCTCCCCCAGGTAGCCTCTGGTAGACTCAGGGGCAAGTGCTGTCAAACACAGACAAAGCTCCCCCAGGTAGCCTTTAGCAGGGCTGTAGGGGCAAGTGCAGCTACATACAGACAAAGCTCCCCCAGGTAGCTTCTGGTAGACTCAGGGGGTCAAGTGCAGACTCGCACACAGCTAGAGGTAAAGCTCCCCCAGGTAGCCTCTGGGAGACTCAGGGGCAAGTGCAGACTGGCACACAGCTAGAGACAAAGCTCCCCCAGGTAGCCTCTGGTAGACCCAGGGGTCAAGTGCAGCCTGGCACACAGCTAGAGGTAAAGCTCCCCCAGGTAGCCTCAGGTAGACTCAGGGGTCAAGTGCAATTACGCACACAGCTAGAGGTAAAGCTCCCCCAGGTAGCCTCTGGGAGACTCAGGGGCAAGTGCTGTCAAACACAGGCAAAGCTCCCCCAGGTAGCCTCTGGGAGACTCAGGGGCAAGTGCAGCTACATACAAAGCTCCCCCAGGTAGCCTCAGCTAGACTCATGGGGCAAGTGCAGCTACATACAGACAAAGCTCCCCCAGGTAGCCTCTGCTAGACTCAGGGTCAAGTTGAGCCTGGCACACAGCTAGAGGTAAAGCTCCCCCAGGTAGCCTCTAGCAGGGCTGTAGGAGCAAGTGCTGTCACACACAGAAAAAGCTCCCCCAGGTAGCCTCAGCTAGACTCAGGGGTCAAGTGCATACTCGCACACAGCTAGAGGTAAAGCTCCCCCAGGTAGCCTCTGGTAGACTCAGGGTCAAGTGCAGACTCGCACACAGCTAGAGGTAAAGCTCCCCCAGGTAGCCTCTGGTAGACTCAGGGGTCAAGTGCAGTCTCGCACACAGCTAGAGGCAAAGCTCCCACAGGTAGCCTCTGGTAGACTCAGGGGGTCAAGTGCAGACTCACACACAGCTAGAGGTAAAGCTCCCCCAGGTAGCCTCTGGTAGACTCAGGGGCAAGTGCAGCTACATACAGACAAAGCTCCCCCAGGTAGCTTCTGGTAGACTCAGGGGCAATGGCAGTCTCGCACACAGCTAGAGGTAAAGCTCCCCCAGGTAGCCTCTGGGAGACTCAGGGTCAAGTGCAGACTCGCACACAGCTAGAGGCAAAGCTCCCCCAGTTAGCCTCTGGCAGGACTCAGGGGCAAGTGCAGCTACACACACAGACAAAGCTCCCCCAGGTAGCCTCTGGCAGGGTTGCAGGGTCAAGTGCAGACTCGCACACAGCTACAGGTAAAGCTCCCCCAGGTAGCTTCTGGTAGACTCAGGGGCAAGTGCAGCTACATACAGACAAAGCTCCCCCAGGTAGCCTCAGCTAGACTCAAGGGCAAGTGCAGCTACATACAAAGCTCCCCCAGGTAGCCTCTGGTAAACCCAGGGGTCAAGTGCAGCTACATACAGACAAAGCTCCCCCAGGTAGCCTCTGCTAGACTCAGGGTCAAGTGGAGCCTGGCACACAGCTAGAGGTAAAGCTCCTCCAGGTAGCCTCTAGCAGGGCTGTAGGAGCAAGTGCTGTCACACACAGAAAAAGCTCCCCCAGGTAGCCTCAGCTAGACTCAGGGGTCAAGTGCAGACTCGCACACAGCTAGAGGTAAAGCTCCCCCAGGTAGCCTCTGGTAGACTCAGGGGCAAGTGCAGCCTGGCACACAGCTAGAGGCAAAGTTCCCCCAGGTAGCCTCTGGCAGGGTTGCAGGGTCAAGTGCAGCCTGGTACACAGCTAGAGGTAAAGCTCCCCCAGGTAGCCTCTGGTAGACTCAGGGGAAAGTGCAGCTACATACAGACAAAGCTCCCCCAGGTAGCCTCTAGCAGGGCTGTAGGGGCAAGTGCTGTGACACAGACAAAGCTCCCCCAGGTAGCCTCTAGCAGGGCTGTAGGGGCAAGTGCTGTCACACACAGACAAAGCTGCCCCAGGTAGCCTCTGGTAGACTCAGGGGTCAAGTGCAGCTACATACAAACAAAGCTCCCCCAGGTAGCTTCTGGTAGACTCAGCGTCAAGTGGAGACTCGCACACAGCTAGAGGTAAAGCTCCCCCAGGTAGCCTCTGGTAGACTCAGGGGCAAGTGCAGTCTGGCACACAGCTAGAGGTAAAGCTCCCCCAGGTAGCCTCTGGTAGACTCAGGGGCAAGTGCAGCTACATACAGAAAAGCTCCCCCAGGTAGCCTCTGGTAGACTCAGGGTCAAGTGCAGCAGTGCCTGTGAAGGTTGCCTGTGCCGTACCTGAGCTGGGAGTCCGTCGTTTCGGGATGGTGCCTGTAGTGGAAGTCCGTGTAAGGCGCCAGGATTTGCTACAGACAAAGACAAAAATCCCCCAGGTAGCCTCTAGCAGGGCTGTAGGGGCAGGTGCTGCTACACACAGACAAAGCTCCCCCAGGTAGCCTCTCCCCGTGTCTCTCTCCCCGTGTCTCTCTCTCCCCGAGTCTCTCTCCCCATGTCTCTCTCCCCGTGTCTCTCTCTCTCCCCGTGTCTCTCTCTCCCCGTGTCTCTCTCCCCGTGTCTCTCTCCCCGTGTCTCTCTCCCCGTGTCTCTCTCTCCCCGTGTCTCTCTCTCTCTGTGTCTCTCTCTCCCCGTGTCTCTCTCTCCCCGTGTCTCTCTCTCCCCGTGTCTCTCTCTCCCCGTGTCTCTCTCTCCCCGTGTATCTCTCTCCACGTGTCTCTCTCCCCGTGTCTCTCTCTCCCCGTGTCTCTCTCTCCCCGTGTCTCTCTCTCCCCGTGTCTCTCTCTCCCCGTGTCTCTCTCTCCCCGTGTCTCTCTCTCCCCGTGTCTCTCTCTCTCCCCGTGTCTCTCTCTCTCCCCGTGTCTCTCTCTCCCCGTGTCTCTCTCTCCCCGTGTCTCTCTCTCTCTCTCCCCGTGTCTCTCTCCCTGTGTCTCTCTCCCCGTGTCTCTCTCTCTCTCCCCGTGTCTCTCTCTCTCCCCGTGTCTCTCTCTCCCCGTGTCTCTCTCTCCCCGTGTCTCTCTCTCTCTCCCCGTGTCTCTCTCCCCGTGTCTCTCTCCCCGTGTCTCTCTCCCCGTGTCTCTCTCTCTCTCCCCTTGTCTCTCTCCCCGTGTCTCTCTCCCCGTGTCTCTCTCTCTCTCCCCTTGTCTCTCTCCCCGTGTCTCTCTCCCCATGTCTCTCTCCCCGTGTCTCTCTCTTCCCGTGTCTCCCTGTGTCTCTCTCTCTCTCTCTCCCCGTGTCTCTCTCTCCCCGTGTCTCCCCGTGTCTCTCTCCCCGTGTCTCTCTCTCTCCCCGTGTCTCTCTCTCTCTCCCCGTGTCTCTCTCTCTCCCCGTGTCTCTCTCTCCCCGTGTCTCTCTCTCCCCGTGTCTCTCTCTCTCTCCCCGTGTCTCTCTCCCTGTGTCTCCCCGTGTCTCTCTCTCTCCCCGTGTCTCACCCCCCGTGTCTCTCTCCCCGTGTCTCTCCCCGTGTCTCTCTCTCCCCGTGTCTCTCTCCCTGTGTCTCTCTCCCCCTCTCTCTCTCTCCCCGTGTCTCTCCCCCCCCGTGTCTCCCCGTGTCTCTCTCTCTCTCCCCGTGTCTCTCTCACTCTCCCCGTGTCTCTCTCCCCCTCTCTCTCTCTCTCCCCGTGTCTCTCTCTCTCTCCCCGTGTCTCTCTCCCCGTGTCTCTCTCCCCGTGTCTCCCCGTGTCTCCCCGTGTCTCCCCCCCCCCGTGTCTCTCTCCCCGTGTCTCCCCCCCGTGTCTCTACCTCGATGTCCACGTGTGGACGCACCAATCCTCGGGTGTGAGGATGATTGACGAGGTGCATGGCCGTGGCAATCAGCGCCTCCGTGTCTCCCCGTGTCTCTCTCTCTCCCCGTGTCTCTCTCCCCGTGTCTCCCCGTGTCTCTCCCCGTGTCTCCCCGTGTCTCCCCGTGTCTCTACCTCGATGTCCACGTGTGGACGCACCAATCCTCGGGTGTGAGGATGATTGACGAGGTGCATGGCCGTGGCAATCAGCGCCTCCGTGATGCGTGGGTGTTGAGATTCAACAACGGCACGCACGAGCGTGGACACACCGCCTCGGACAGCCACGGCAGAGGGGTTGCCCACAGCTAGCAGGGGAGAGAGCATGTCCACTCGGTGAGACGCTCCCGGATTGGTTAGACAGTCGCTCAGTCAGTCAGACACTTACTCATTCACTCAGACACTCACTCACTCGCTCAGACACTCGCTCAGACACTCACTCACTCGCTCAGACACTCGCTCAGACACTCACCCACTCACTCACCCACCCACCCACCCACTCACTCACTCACCCACTCACTCACTCACTCACTCACCCACTCACTCACTCACCCACTCACTCACTCAGACAGTCAGACACTCACTCAGACACTCACTCAGACACTCAGACACTCACTCACTCACCCACTCACTCACTCGCTCACTCACTCACCCACTCACCCACCCACCCACTCACCCACTCACTCACTCAGACACTCACTCACTCACTCAGACACTCACTCAGACACTCAGACACTCACCCACTCACTCGCTCACTCACTCACCCACTCACCCACCCACCCACTCACTCACCCACCCACTCACCCACCCACCCACTCACCCACCCACCCACTCACCCACCCACCCACCCACTCACCCACCCACTCACCCACTCACTCACCCACCCACTCACCCACCCACCCACTCACCCACCCACCCACTCACCCACCCACCCACCCACTCACCCACCCACTCACCCACTCACCCACCCACTCACTCACTCACCCACCCACTCACTCACTCATACACTCACTCACTCAGACAGTCAGACACTCACTCAGACACTCACTCAGACACTCACTCAGACACTCACACACCGCCTCGGACAGCCACGGCAGAGGGGTTGCCCACAGCTAGCAGGGGAGAGAGCATGTCCACTCGGTGAGACGCTCCCGGATTGGTTAGACGGTCACTCAGACAGTCAGTCAGACACTCGCTCACTCAGTCAGACACTCACCCACTCACTCACCCACTCACTCGCTCACACACTCGCTCAGACACTCGCTCAGACACTCACTCACCCACTCACTCACTCACCCACTCACTCACCCACTCACTCACTCACCCACTCACCCACCCACTCACTCACCCACTCAGACACTCAGACACCCACTCAGACACTCAGACACTCACTCAGACACTCACTCAGACACTCACACACCGCCTCGGACAGCCACGGCAGAGGGGTTGCCCACAGCTAGCAGGGGAGAGAGCATGTCCACTCGGTGAGACGCTCCCGGATTGGTTAGACGGTCACTCAGACAGTCAGTCAGACACTCGCTCACTCAGTCAGACACTCACCCACTCACTCACCCACTCACTCGCTCACACACCCACTCACTCACTCACTCACCCACTCACTCACCCACTCACTCAGACACTCACCCACTCACTCACCCACCCACCCACCCACTCACCCACCCACCCACTCACTCACCCATCCACTCAGACACTCACTCACTCACCCACTCACTCAGCCACTCACTCAGACACTCACTCACTCACTCACCCACCCACTCACTCGCTCAGACACTCAGTCAGACACTCACTCACTCAGACAGTCAGTCAGACAGACAGTCAGTCAGACACTCACTCACTCGCTCAGACACTCGCTCAGACACTCACCCACTCACTCACCCACCCACTCACCCACTCACTCACTCACCCACTCACTCACTCAGACAGTCAGACACTCACTCAGACACTCACTCAGACACTCAGACACTCACTCAGACACCCACTCAGACACTCACACACCGCCTCGGACAGCCACGGCAGAGGGATTGCCCACAGCTAGCAGGGGAGAGAGCATGTCCACTCGGTGAGACGCTCCCGGATTGGTTAGACACTCACTCAGACAGTCAGACAGACAGTCAGTCAGACACTTACTCATTCACCCAACCACTCACTCACTCACCCACTCACTCACCCACTCACTCACTCACTCACCCACTCACTCACTCAGACACTCACTCACCCACTCACTCACTCAGACACTCACTCACCCACTCACTCACTCAGACACTCACCCACTCACTCACTCACCCACCCACCCACCCACTCACCCACCCACTCACCCACCCACCCACTCACTCACCCACTCACTCACTCACCCACCCACCCACTCACTCACTCATACACTCACTCAGCCACTCACTCACTCAGACAGTCAGACACTCACTCAGACACTCACTCAGACACTCACACACCGCCTCGGACAGCCACGGCAGAGGGGTTGCCCACAGCTAGCAGGGGAGAGAGCATGTCCACTCGGTGAGACGCTCCCGGATTGGTTAGACAGTCGCTCAGACAGTCAGTCAGACAGACAGTCAGTCAGACACTCACTCACTCGCTCAGACACTCGCTCAGACACTCACTCACTCGCTCAGACACTCGCTCAGACACTCACCCACTCACTCACCCACCCACTCACCCACTCACTCACTCACCCACTCACTCACTCAGACAGTCAGACACTCACTCAGACACTCACTCAGACACTCAGACACTCACTCAGACACTCACTCAGACACTCACACACCGCCTCGGACAGCCACGGCAGAGGGGTTGCCCACAGCTAGCAGGGGAGAGAGCATGTCCACTTGGTGAGACGCTCCCGGATTGGTTAGACAGTCACTCAGACAGTCAGTCAGACAGTCAGTCAGACACTCGCTCACTCAGTCAGACACTCACCCACTCACTCACCCACCCACCCACTCACCCACCCACCCACTCACTCACTCACCCACCCACCCACTCACTCACTCACTCACCCACAGAGGGGTTGCCCACAGCTAGCAGGGGAGAGAGCATGTCCACTCGGTGAGACGCTCCCGGATTGGTTAGACAGTCGCTCAGACAGTCAGTCAGACAGTCAGTCAGACACTCAGACACTCACTCAGACAGTCAGACACTCACTCAGACAGTCAGACACTCGCTCACTCAGGCAGACACTCACTCAGACAGTCAGACACTTACTCATTCACTCAGACACTCACTCACCCACCCACTCACCCACTCACTCACTCAGACACCCACTCAGACACTCACCCACTCACTCACCCACCCACTCACTCACCCACCCACCCACTCACTCACCCACCCACTCAGACACTCACCCACTCACTCACCCACCCACTCAGACACCCACCCACTCACTCACCCACCCACTCACTCACCCACCCCACTCAGACACTCACCCACTCACTCACCCACCCACTCACTCACTCACCCACTCACTCACCCACTCACTCACTCACCCACCCACCCACTCACTCACTCACTCACCCACTCACTCACTCACCCACCCACTCACTCACCCACTCACCCACCCACTCACTCACCCACCCACTCAGACACTCACCCACTCACTCACCCACCCACCCACTCACTCACCCACTCAGACACTCACCCACTCACTCACCCACCCACTCACTCACTCACCCACTCACTCACCCACTCACTCACTCACCCACCCACCCTACTCATCACTCACTCACCCACTCACTCACTCAGACAGTCAGACACTCACTCACTCAGACAGACACTCACTCACCGCCACGGACAGCCACGGCAGAGGGGTTGCCCACAGCTAGCAGTGGAGAGAGCATGTCCACTCGGTGAGACGCTCCCGGATTGGTTAGACAGTCGCTCAGACAGTCAGTCAGACAGTCAGTCAGACACTCACTCACCCACCCACCCACCCACTCACCCACCCACTCACCCACCCACCCACTCACTCACTCACCCACTCACTCACTCAGACACTCACTCACCCACTCACTCACTCAGACACTCACTCACCCACTCACTCACCCACCCACCCACCCACTCACCCACCCACTCACCCACCCACCCACTCACTCACTCACCCACCCACCCACTCACTCACTCATACACTCACTCAGCCACTCACCCACTCACTCACTCAGACACTCAGACACTCACTCAGACACTCACTCAGACACTCAGACACTCACTCAGACACTCACTCAGACACTCACTCACCGCCACGGACAGCCACGGCAGAGGGGTTGCCCACAGCTAGCAGGGGAGAGAGCATGTCCACTCGGTGAGACGCTCCCGGATTGGTTAGACACTCGCTCAGACAGTCAGTCAGACACTCACTCACTCAGACACTCACTCAGACACTCACTCACTCACTCAGACACTCACTCAGACAGTCAGACACTCACTCACTCACTCAGACACTCACTCACTCAGACACCCACTCAGACACTCACTCACCCACTCACTCACCCACCCACTCACTCACTCACTCACCCACTCACCCACTCACTCACCCACTCACTCACTCACTCACCCACTCACTCACTCACCCACCTACTCACTCACTCAGACAGTCAGACACTCACTCACTCACTCAGACACTCACTCACTCACCCACTCACTCAGACACTCACTCAGACACTCACTCACCCACTCACTCACCCACCCACTCACTCACTCACTCACCCACTCACCCACTCACTCACCCACTCACTCACTCACTCACCCACTCACTCACTCACCCACCTACTCACTCACTCAGACAGTCAGACACTCACTCACTCACTCAGACACTCACTCACTCAGACACTCACTCACTCAGACACTCACTCAGACAGTCAGACACTCACTCAGACAGTCAGACACTCACTCACCCACTCACTCACCAACTCACCCAATCACTCACTCACTCACTCACCCCCTCATTCACTCACCCACTCACTCACTCACCCACTCACTCACCCATTCACCCACTCACTCACCCACTCACCCACTCACCCACTCACTCACCCACTCACCAACTCACCCACTCACCCACTCACTCACTCACCCACTCACTCACTCACCCACTCAATCACTCACCCACTCATTCACCCACTCACTCACTCACTCACCCACTCACTCACCCACTCACTCACCAACTCACTCACTCAGCCCACTCACTCACCCATGTACCCACCCACCCACCCACTCACCCACCCACCCACCCACTCACCCACCCACTCACGCACCCACCCACTCACTCACTCACCCACCCACCCATCCACTCACTCACCCACCCACCCACCCACTCACCCACCCACCCACCCACTCACTCACTCACTCACGCACCCACCCACTCACCCACCCACTCACTCACCCACCCACCCACTCACTCACCCACCCACCCACCCACTCACCCACCCACTCACGCACGCACCCACCCACTCACTCACCCACCCACCCACCCATCCACTCACTCACCCACCCACCCACCCACTCACTCACTCATCCACTCACCCACCCACTCACTCACCCACCCACTCACCCACCCACTCACTCACTCACCCACTCACCCACTCACCCACCCACTCACCCACTCACTCACCCACCTACCCACTCACCCACCCACCCACCCACTCACTCACCCACTCACCCACCCTCTCACTCACCCTCCCACTTACCCTCTCACTCACCCACTCACTCACTCACCCACTCACTCACTCACTCACCCACCCCACTCACTCACCCACCCACTCACCCACTCACTCACCCACCCACCCACTCACCCACCCACTCACCCACTCACTCACCCACTCACCCACCCACTCACCCACCCACCCACCCACCCACTCACTCACCCACTCACTCACCCACTCACTCACTCACTCACCCACTCACCCACTCATACTCACCCACCCCACCCACTCACCCACCCACTCACCCACTTACTCACTCACTCACCCACCCACCCACTCACCCACTCACTCACCCACTCACCCACTCACTCACTCACTCACCCACTCACCCACTCACCCACTCACCCACCCACCCACCCACCCACTCACCCACTCACCCACCCACCCACTCACCCACTCACCCACTCACTCACCCACCCACCCACTCACTCACCCACCCACCCACTCACCCACTCACCCACTCACTCACCCACTTACCCACCCACCCACCCACTCACCCACCCACCCACCCACTCACTCACTCATTCAGCCACCCACCCACTCACCCACCCACCCACCCACTCACCCACCCACCCACCCACCCACTCACTCACCCCACTCACTCACTCACCCACCCACCCACTCACCCACCCACCCACCCACCCACTCACCCACCCACTCACCCACCCACTCACTCACTCACTCACCCACCCACTCACTCACTCACCCACTCACCCACTCACCCACCCACCCACTCACCCACTCACCCACTCACCCACCCACTCACTCACCCACCCACCCACTCACCCACTCACTTACCCACCCACTCACTCACTCACCCCACCCACTCACCCTCTCACTCACTCACTCACCCACTCACTCACCCACCCACTCACCCACTCACCCACGCACCCACCCACCCACTCATCCACCCACCCACCCACTCACCCACCACTCACGCACCCACTCACTCACTCACTCACCCACCCACCCACCCATCCATTCACTCACCCACCCACTCACCCACCCACCCACTCACGCACCCACCCACCCACTCACTCACTCACTCACCCACTCACCCACCCACTCACTCACCCACCCAGCCACTCACTCACCCACCCACCCAATCACTCACCCACCCACCCACCCACTCACCCACCCACTCACGCACCCACCCACTCACTCACCCACCCACCCACCCATCCACTCACTCACCCACCCACTCACCCACCCACCCACCCACTCACTCACTCACCTCACCCACTCACCCACCCACTCACTCACCCACCCACTCACCCACCCACTCACTCACCCACTCACCCACTCACCCACCCACTCACCCACTCACTCACCCACCTACCCACTCACCCACCCACCCACTCACCCACTCACTCACCCACTCACCCACCCTCTCACTCACCCTCCCACTCACCCTCTCACTCACCCACTCACTCACTCACCCACTCACTCACTCACTCACCCACCCACCCACTCACTCACTCACCCACTCACCCTCCCACTCACCCTCTCACTCACCCACTCACTCACTCACACACTCACTCACTCACTCACCCACCCACTCACTCACCCACCCACTCACCCACTCACTCACCCACCCACCCACTCACCCACCCACTCACCCACTCACTCACCCACTCACCCACCCACTCACCCACCCACCCACCCACCCACTCACTCACCCACTCACTCACCCACTCACTCACTCACTCACCCACTCACTCACCCACTCACCCACTCACTCACTCACTCACCCACCCACCCACCAACCCACTCACCCACCCACCCACTCACCCACTCACCCACTCACTCACTCACCCACTCACTCACCCACCTCACCCACCCACCCACTCACTCACCCACTCACCCACACACCCACTCACCCACTCACCCACCCACTCACCCACCTACCCACTCACCCACCCACCCACCCACTCACCCACTCACTCACCCACTCACCCACTCACCCACCCACCCACCCACTCACTCACTCACTCACCCACCCACCCACCCACTCACCCACCCACCCACTCACCCACCCAATCACCCACTCACTCACCCACCCACTCACTCACCCACCCACTCACTCACTCACCCACTCACCTACTCACTCACCCACTCACTCACTCACCCACTCATTCACCCACCCACTCACCCACCCACTCACTCACTCACTCACCCACTCACTCACTCACCCACTCACTCACTCACTCATTCACCCACTCACCCACTCACCCACCCACTCACCCACCCACCCACCCACTCACTCACCCACTCACTCACCTACTCACTCACCCACCCACCCACTCACTCACCCACCCACCCACTCACCCACTCACCCACTCACTCACCCACTTACTCACCCACCCACTCACTCACTCATTCACCCACCCACCCACTCACCCACCCACCCACCCACTCACCCACCCACCCACCCACTCACTCACCCACTCACTCACCCACTCACTCACTCACTCACCCACCCACCCACCCACTCACCCACCCACCCACCCACTCACCCACCCACCCACTCACCCACCCACTCACTCACCCACTCACTCACTCACCCACCCACTCACTCACACACCCACTCACCCACTCACCCACTCACCCACCCACTCACTCACCCACCCACCCACTCACCCACTCACCCACTCACTCACCCACCCACTCACCCTCTCACTCACTCACTCACCCACCCACCCACTCACTCACCCACCCACTCACTCACCCACCCACCCACTCACTCACTCACTCACCCACCCACTCACCCACCCACCCACTCACCCACCCACCCCACCCACCACCACTCACTCACTCACCCACCCACCCACTCACTCACTCACTCACCCACCCACTCACCCACCCACTCACCCACTCACCCACCCACCCACTCACCCACCCACTCACTCACCCACCACCCACTCACTCACCCACTCCCACTCACCCACTCACTCACCCACCTCACTCACTCACTCACCCACCCACCCACTCACCCCACTCACTCCCCACCCACTCACCCCCACCCACCCACTCACCCACTCACCCACCCACCCACCTAGCTCGCACAAGATGGCTAGACACGAGCGGACCATCCTGTCTCTCTCGTGTGTTCCATCATTGCCCACGGCCACGAGGGAGTTGGTGAGAGACGCCGGGAAGGCTGAGGCGTCCACGGAGATCATCTGGAGACACGGGGAGACACGGGGTGAGAGAGAGACACGGGGAGAGACACGGGGAGAGAGAGAGACACGGAGAGACACGGGGAGAGAGAGAGACACGGAGAGACACGGGGAGACACGGGGAGACACGGGGAGAGACACGGGGAGAGACACGGGGAGAGACACGGGGAGACACGGGGTGAGAGAGAGACACGGGGAGAGACACGGGGAGAGAGAGAGACACGGAGAGACAGGCGTCCATGGAGATCATCTGGAGACACGGGGAGACACGGGGAGACACGGGGTGAGAGAGAGACACGGGGAGAGACACGGGGAGAGAGAGAGACACGGGGAGAGAGAGAGACACGGAGAGACAGGCGTCCACGGAGATCATCTGGAGACACGGGGAGACACGGGGAGACACGGGGAGACACGGGGTGAGAGAGAGACACGGGGAGAGACACGGGGAGAGAGAGACACGGAGAGACACGGGGAGAGAGAGAGACACGGAGAGACAGGCGTCCACGGAGATCATCTGGAGACACGGGGAAACACGGGGAGACACGGGGAGAGAGAGACACGGGGAGACACGGGGAGAGACACGGGGTGAGAGAGAGACACGGGGAGACACGGGGTGAGACACGGGGTGAGAGACACGGGGAGACACGGGGAGACACGGGGTGAGAGAGAGACACGGAGAGAAACGGGGAGACACGGGGAGACACAGGGAGACACGGGGAGAGAGACACGGGGAGACACGGGGTGAGAGAGAGACACGGGGAGACACGGGGTGAGACACGGGGTGAGAGACACGGGGAGACACGGGGAGACACGGGGTGAGAGAGAGACACGGAGAGAAACGGGGAGACACGGGGAGACACAGGGAGACACGGGGTGAGACACGGGGAGAGACACGGGGAGACACGGGGAGAGACACGGGGTGAGAGAGAGACACGGGGAGACACGGGGAGAGACACGGGGAGACACGGGGAGACACGGGGACACGCATGGAGCGAGACACGGAGACACGGAGAGAGACACGGGGAGACACGGGGAGACACGGGGAGAGAGAGAGACACGGGGAGACACGGGGAGACACGGGGAGAGACACGGGGAGACACGGGAGAGACACGGGGTGAGAGAGAGACACGGGGAGACACAGGGAGACACACGGGGGAGACACGGGGAGACACGGGGACACGCATGGAGCGAGACACGGAGACACGGAGAGAGACACGGGGAGACACGGGGTGAGAGAGAGACACGGGGAGTCACGGGGTGAGACACGGGGAGACACGGGGAGAGAGACGGGGAGACACGGACAGACACGGGGTGAGAGAGAGACACGGGGAGACACGGGGAGAGACACGGGGAGACACGGGGAGACACGGGGGAGAGAGAGAGACACGGGGAGACACGGGGAGACACAGGGAGAGGGACAACGAGACACGGGGAGGCACGGAGGACACGCATGGAGCGAGACACGGAGACACGGAGAGAGACCGGGGAGAGAGACAAGGGGAGACGAGCGTCCACGGGAATCATCTGGAGACACGGGGGAAACAGATGGGGTAAGAGAGACACGGGGAGAGAGAGAGACACGGGGAGACGGGGAGACACGGGGTGAGAGAGAGACACGGGGAGACACGCGGGAGCACGGACTAGGAAAGACACGGGGAGACACGGGAGGGTTAAGGGGAGAGAGACGGGGAGACACGGGAAAGCCGGGGAGAGGACGGGAGGGACCGGGAGGTGCGTGTGAGGAGAGGAGACACGGAGGGCCACGGAGGGGCGGCGCGGGAGCAGGGAGACACGAGGTCAGAGGCAGCCGGGAGACACGGAGGGGCACGGAGACAGAGAGAGAGCATGAGGGCACAGACACAGGGAAACAGGGGAGACACGCGGGAGGGGCACAGGAAACACAGGGTAAGAGAGCACGTGCGGAAAGACACGGGAGGACACGGAAGAGACACAAGACACGGGGAGGCACGAAAGAGCACAGAACACGGGGAGATGCAGAAAGACCAAGAGACAGAGAACACGGAAAACAAGAAGTCCGGGGACAGAGACACGGGAGCACGGCCGCACGGGGAGAGACGGAAAGACACGGGGAAAAACAGAGGAAGAAGACGGGGAGAGTCCGAAAGACACGGAGACAGAGAAGTCCGAAAGACACAAGAGACACGGGGAGGCACGGAGAGGGGGCACAGAAGGGGCGCCGGGAGGCCTGGGAGGGGCACGGAGACTCGGGGTCAGGAGACACAGGGAGGGTCAGGGAAGAGAGACACGAGGAAGAGCGGGGAGGGACGGAGGCCAGAGAGGAAGCGCGAAGGTTGAGAAGGGGTGAGACGCGGGGTGAGAGACACGGGGAACGAGACACAGAGGTCGGGGAAAACCAAGGTCGGGACTCCGGGTGAGAGAGACGCAGGGGAGCCGGGGACACGCGGAAAGACACGGAGAAGGACAGAGAAGGTCCCGAGAAGACCCGGGAGGGGCACCCGGAGCATGGCGGAAGGAGAACAGAGGAAGAAGCAGGAAGGGTCACGAGGAAGCAAAGTCCCCGGTAAGGAGACACGGGAGAAGGAACAGAGAAGACACGGAGGCACGGAGAGCACGGGGAGACCCGGTGGGACAGAGGGAGCGTGGAAGCACGGAGCCGGAAGAGACCCAGGGAAGACACGGGGAGAGAGGGAAAACCAAGGACCAGGAAACGCAGAAGACCCGGGGAGCGAGACCGGGAGAGGCGGAAGACCGAGGAAGTCGGGGTCGGGGACCGGAAGATCGCCGGGAGACACGGGGTGAGAGAATTCCGGGAGACACGGAAGACACCGGGAGGGTCGCGGGGAGCCCGGAGGGGCACGGAGACACCGGAGAGCGCGAGACGGGGAGACCGGGGTCGGGGGGCGCGGAAGCACGGCCGCGCGAGAAGGCGGAAAGACCCGGAGGAGGCCCGAGGGCGGGTAAGGGAAGGGTCGGGGTTGACACGTCAGCACGGGGAGCAGCCGAGAAAGGTCTCCGGGAGACCCGGAACCCGGGTAGAGAGAAACCCCGGGAGACCGGGACACGCCGGGAGGAGGCAGAGACACGGGAGACCCGGAGCCCGGGGAGACCGGGATGCCGGAAGGAACCGCGGGGAGAGACGGGGAAAAACCGGGGAACAGGAAGGGCGGCCGGTGGCCGAGAGCGCGGGAGAACACGGGAGCACGTCAGGGTTACACAGAGACCCGGGGAAAGGGCCGCACGGGGAGAGCGCGGGGAAAAACACGGGGAGACACGGGGAACACGAGGGGCACGGGATACACGGGAGAGGGGCACGGAGAGCACCGGAGAGATCGGAAACAGGGGCACGGCCGGGCTACGGTAAGAGAGGCACCGAGAAAGCACGGGGAGAACACGGAGAAACACGGGGTGAGGAGGGCGCACGGGAGCCTGGCGGGGAGGCACGGGGTGAGAGAGAGACACGGAGAGAGACAGGCGTCCACGGAGATCATCTGGAGACACGGGGAGAGACAGAAGAGACATGAAAACCCGGAGGCACGGGAGAGGGACCCGGAGACACGGGGAGACACGGAAAGCACGGAGAGACGCGGGGAGAGACATGGGAAGACACGGGGAGACAGGGAGAGACACGGGGAGACACAGAGACACGGAGGAGACACGGGGAGACACGGGGAGACACGGGGAGACACGAAGAGAGACACGGAGAGAGACGGAGAGACACGGGGAGACACGGGGTGAGAGAGAGACACGGAGAGAGAGACACAGAGAGACATAGACACAGAGAGACAGAGACACAGAGACACAGAGAGACAGAGACACAGAGACACAGAGAGACAGAGACACAGAGAGACACGGAGAGAGAGAGACACAGAGACACAGAGAGACAGAGACACAGAGAGACATAGAGACAGAAAGAGACACAGAGAGACAAAGAGAGACAGAGAGACACACAGAGACAGAGACACAGAGAGACAGAGAGAGACACAGAGAGACACAGATACAGAGACACACAGAGACAGAGACACAGAGAGACACAGAGACAGAGACACAGAGAGACACAGAGAGACAAAGAAATACGGAGGGAGTTCGTGTCTCTCCCCGTGTCTCTCCCCGTGTCTCTCCCCGTGTCTCTCCGTGTCTCTCCGTGTCTCCCCGTGTCTCTCCGTGTCTCTCCGTGTCTCTCCCCGTGTCTCTCCCCGTGTCTCTCCCCGTGTCTCTCCCCCGTCTCTCTCCCCGTGTCTCTCCCCGTGTCTCTCCCCGTGTCTCTCCCAGTGTCTCTCCCCGTGTCTCTCCCCGTGTCTCTCCCCGTGTCTCTCCCCGTGTCTCACCCCGTGTCTCTCCCAGTGTCTCTCCCCGTGTCTCTCCCCCGTGTCTCTCCCCGTGTCTCTCCCCATGTCTCTCCCCGTGTCTCTCCCCGTGTCTCCCCGTGTCTCTCCCAGTGTCTCTCCCTGTGTCTCTCCGTGTCTCTCCCCGTGTCTCTCCCCGTGTCTCTCCGTGTCTCCCCGTGTCTCCCCTGTGTCTCTCCCCGTGTCTCTCCCCGTGTCTCCCCGTGTCTCCGCATGTCTCTCCGTCTCTCTCCCCGTGTGTCTCCCCGTGTCTCTCACCTTACGGACGAGTCTAAGAGCCTGTGTTCTTTCGACTTCATTGCTTTGCTGAATGTCCACACAGCTGCAACACATAGACACACAGACACACACACACAGACACAGTTGAGTCAGTGGGTGGCTGAGTGAGTGGGTGGGTGAGTGGGTGAGTGAGTGGGTGAGTGAGTGAGTGGGTGGGTGGGTGAGTGAGTGAGTGGGTGAGTGAGTGGGTGGGTGAGTGGGTGAGTGAGTGAGTGGGTGGGTGGGTGAGTGAGTGGGTGAGTGAGTGAGTGGGTGGGTGAGTGGGTGGGTGAGTGAGTGGGTGAGTGAGTGGGTGGGTGAGTGGGTGAGTGAGTGGGTGAGTGGGTGGGTGAGTGAGTGAGTGGGTGAGTGAGTGAGTGGGTGGGTGAGTGGGTGAGTGAGTGGGTGAGTGGGTGGGTGAGTGAGTGAGTGAGTGGGTGAGTGAGTGAGTGGGTGAGTGAGTGGGTGAGTGGGTGAGTGGGTGAGTGAGTGGGTGAGTGGGTAGGTGAGTGGGTAGGTGAGTGGGTAGGTGAGTGAGTGGGTAGGTGAGTGGGTAGGTGAGTGGGTAGGTGAGTGAGTGGGTAGGGGTAGGTGAGTGGGGTAGTGAGTGAGTGGTAGGTTAGGAGTGGGTAGGTGAGTGTGTAGGTGAGGTGTGGGTGAGTGAGTGGTAGGTGAATGGGTAGGTGAGTGGGTAGGTGAGTGGGTAGGTGAGTGAGTGGGTAGGTGAGTGGGTAGGTGAGTGGGTAGGTGAGGGGGTAGGTGAGTGTGTAGGTGAGTGAGTGGGTAGGTGAGTGGGTAGGTGACTGTAGGTGAGTGGGTAGGTGAGTGAGTGGGTAGGTGAGTGGGTAGGTGAGTTGGGGGTAGGTGAGTGGTGGTAGAGTGGGTAGGTGAGTGTGAGGGTAGGTGAGTAGGTGGGTAGGTGAGTGGGGTAGGTGAGTGGGTAGGTGAGTGAAGGTAGGTGAGTGGGTAGGTGAGTGGGTAGGTGGGAGTGGGTAGGTGAGTGGGTAAGTGGTGGTAGGTGAGTGGGTAGGTGAGTGGAGGGGTGAGTGGGTAGGTGAGTGGGTAGGTGAGTGGGTGAGTGAGTGGGTAGGTGAGTGGGTAGGTGAGTGAGTGAGTGAGTGGGTGAGTGGGTGAGTGGGTAGGTGAGTGAGTGGGTAGGTGAGTGCGTGAGTGGGTAGGTGAGTGGGTAGATGAGTGGGTAGGTGAGTGGGTGGGTGAGTGGGTGAGTGGGTGAGTGAGTGGGTGAGTGAGTAGGTGAGTGGGTGAGTGGGTAGGTGAGTGGGTAGGTGAGTGGGTAGGTGAGTGAGTGGGTAGTTGAGTGGGTAGGTGAGTGGGTAGGTGAGTGGGTAGGTGAGTGAGTGGGTAGGTGAGTGGGTAGGTGAGTGTGTAGGTGAGTGTGTGGGTGAGTGAGTGGGTAGGTGAATGGGTAGGTGAGTGGGTAGGTGAGTGGGTAGGTGAGTGAGTGGGTAGGTGAGTGGGTAGGTGAGTGTGTGGGTGAGTGAGTGGGTAGGTGAGTGGGTAGGTGACTGAGTGGGTGAGTGGGTAGGTGAGTGAGTGAGTGAGTGGGTAGGTGAGTGGGTAGGTGAGTGGGTAGGTGAGTAGGTGAGTGGGTAGGTGAGTGGGTGAGTGGGTAGGTGAGTGGGTAGGTGAGTGGGTAGGTGAGTGGGTAGGTGAGTGGGTGAGTGTGTAGGTGAGTGGGTAGGTGAGTGGGTAGGTGAGTAGGTGAGTGGGTAGGTGAGTGGGTAGGTGAGTGGGTAGGTGAGTGGGTGAGTGGGTAGGTGAGTGGGTAGGTGAGTGGGTAGGTGAGTGGGTAGGTGAGTGGGTGAGTGGGTGAGTGGGTGGGTGAGTGGGTAGGTGAGTGGGTAGGTGAGTGGGGTAGGTGAGTAGGTGAGTGGGTAGGTGAGTGGGTGAGTGGGTAGGTGAGTGAGTGGGTAGGTGAGTGGGTGAGTGGGTGAGTGGGTGGGTAGGTGAGTGGGTGAGTGGGTGGGTGAGTGGGTAGGTGAGTGGGTAGGTGAGTGGGTAGGTGAGTGGGTGAGTGGGTGAGTGGGTGGGTGGGTAGGTGAGTGGGTGGGTAGGTGAGTGGGTAGGTGAGTGGGTAGGTGAGTGGGTGAGTGGGTAGGTGAGTGAGTGAGTGGGTAGGTGAGTGGGTAGGTGAGTGGGTGGGTGAGTGGGTGAGTGAGTGGGTGAGTGGGTAGGTGAGTGTGTAGGTGAGTGAGTAGGTGAGTGGGTGAGTGGGTAGGTGTGTGGGTGAGTGGGTAGGTGAGTGGGTAGGTGAGTGGGTAGGTGAGTGGGTAGGTGAGTGGGTAGGTGAGTGGGTGAGTGAGTGGGTAGGTGAGTGGGTAGGTGAGTGGGTAGGTGAGTGTGTAGGTGAGTGCGTGAGTGGGTAGGTGAGTGGGTAGGTGAGTGGGTGAGTGGGTGGGTGAGTGAGTGGGTGTGAGTGAGTGGGTAGGTGAGTGGGGTGAGTGAGTGGGTAGGTGAGTGAGTAGGTGAGTGGGTAGGTGAGTGGGTGGGTGAGTGGGTAGGTGAGTGGGTAGGTGAGTGGGTAGGTGAGTGGGTGAGTAGGTGAGTGAGTGGGTAGGTGAGTAGGTGAGTGGGTGAGTGGGTGTGTATGTAGGTGAGTGGGTGAGTGGGTAGGTGAGTGGGTAGGTGAGTGGGTGGGTGTGTGGGTGAGTGGGTGAGTGAGTGGGTGAGTGGGTAGGTGAGTGGGTAGGTGAGTGGGTAGGTGAGTGGGTAGGTGAGTGGGTGAGTGAGTGGGTAGGTGAGTGGGTAGGTGAGTGGGTAGGTGAGTGGGTAGGTGAGTGGGTAGGTGAGTGTGTAGGTGAGTGTTGAGTGGGTAGGTGAGTGGGTAGGTGAGTGGGTGAGTGGGTGGGTGAGTGAGTGGGTGAGTGGGTAGGTGAGTGGGTAGGTAGGTGAGTGGGTAGGTGAGTGGGTAGGTGAGTGGGTAGGTGAGTGGGTAGGTGAGTGAGTGGGTAGGTGAGTGGGTAGGTGAGTGGGTAGGTGAGTGTGTAGGTGAGTGGGTGAGTGGGTGAGTGGGTGGGTGAGTGGGTAGGTGAGTGGGTAGGTGAGTGGGTAGGTGAGTGGGTAGGTGAGTAGGTGAGTGGGTAGGTGAGTGGGTGAGTGGGTAGGAGAGTGAGTGGGTAGGTGAGTGGGTAGGTGAGTGGGTAGGTGAGTGGGTTGTTGAGTAGGTGAGTGGGTAGGTGAGTGGGTGAGTGGGTAGGTGAGTGAGTGGGTAGGTGAGTGGGTGAGTGGGTGAGTGGGTGGGTGAGTGGGTAGGTGAGTGGGTAGGTGAGTGGGTAGGTGAGTGGGTAGGTGAGTAGGTGAGTGGGTAGGTGAGTGGGTGAGTGGGTAGGTGAGTGAGTGGGTAGGTGAGTGAGTGAGTGGGTAGGTGAGTGGGTGAGTGTGTAGGTGAGTGAGTGGGTAGGTGAGTGGGTAGGTGAGTGGGTAGGTGAGTGGGTGAGTGGGTAGGTGAGGTGGGTAGGTGAGTGGGTGAGTGGGTAGGTGAGTGGGTAGGTGAGTGGGTAGGTGAGTGGGTAGGTGAGTGGGTGAGTGGGTAGGTGAGTGGGTGAGTGTGTAGGTGAGTGAGTGGGTAGGTGAGTGGGTAGGTGAGTGGGTAGGTGAGTGGGTGAGTGGGTAGGTAGGTGAGTGAGTAGGTGAGTGGGTAGGTGAGTGGGTAGGTGAGGTGGGTAGGTGAGTGGGTAGGTGAGTGAGTGGGTGAGTGGGTAGGTGAGTGGGTGGGTGAGTGGGTAGGTGAGTGAGTGGGTAGGTGAGTGGGTAGGTGAGTGGGTAGGTGAGTGAGTGGGTAGGTGAGTGGGTAGGTGAGTGAGTGGGTAGGGAGTGGGTAGGTGAGTGGGTAGGTGAGTGAGTGGGTGGGTGAGTGGGTAGGTGAGCTAGTGGGTAGGTGAGTGGGTGGGTGAGTGGGTGAGTGGGTAGGTGAGTGGGTAGGTGAGTGGGTAGGTGAGTGGGTAGGTGAGTGGGTAGGTGAGTGGGTAGGTGAGTGGGTAGGTGAGTGGGTAGGTGAGTGGGTAGGTGAGTGAGTGGGTAGGTGAGTGGGTAGGTGAGTAGGTGAGTGAGTGGGTAGGTGAGTGGGTGGGTGAGTGGGTAGGTGAGTGAGTGGTAGGTGAGTGGGTAGGTGGGTGGGTGAGTGGGTAGGTGAGTGGGAGAGTGAGTGGGTGGGTGAGTGGGTGGGTGAGTGGGTAGGTGAGTGGGTAGGTGAGTGGGTAGGTGAGTGGGTAGGTGAGTGGGTAGGTGAGTGGGTAGGTGAGTGAGTGGGTAGGTGAGTGGGTAGGTGAGTGGGTAAGTGAGTGGGTAGGTGAGTGGGTGGGTGAGTGGGTGAGTGGGTGGGTGAGTGAGTGGGTGAGTGGGTAGGTGAGTGGGTGAGTGGGTGGGTGAGTGGGTGAGTGAGTGAGTGGGTGAGTGAGTGGGTGAGTGAGTGAGTGAGTGGGTGAGTGAGTGGGTGAGTGGGTAGGTGAGTGGGTAGGTGAGTGGGTAGGTGAGTGAGTGGGTAGGTGAGTGGGTAGGTGAGTGGGTAGGTGAGTGGGTAGGCGAGTGAGTGGGTAGGTGAGTGGGTAGGTGAGTGGGTAGGTGAGTGGGTAGGTGAGTGAGTGGGTAGGTGAGTGGGTAGGTGAGTGGGTAGGTGAGTGGGTAGGTGAGTAGGTGAGTGGGTAGGTGAGTGAGTGGGTAGGTGAGTGGGTAGGTGAGTGGGTGGGTAGGTGAGTGGGTAGGTGAGTGAGTGGGTAGGTGAGTGTGTAGGTGAGTGAGTGGGTAGGTGAGTGAGTGAGTGGGTGGGTGAGTGGGTGGGTGAGTGGGTAGGCGAGTGGGTAGGTGAGTGGGTAGGTGAGTGGGTAGGCGAGTGAGTGGGTAGGTGAGTGGGTAGGTGAGTGGGTAGGTGAGTGGGTAGGTGAGTGAGTGGGTAGGTGAGTGGGTAGGTGAGTGGGTAGGTGAGTGGGTAGGTGAGTAGGTGAGTGGGTAGGTGAGTGAGTGGGTAGGTGAGTGGGTAGGTGAGTGGGTGGGTAGGTGAGTGGGTAGGTGAGTGAGTGGGTAGGTGAGTGTGTAGGTGAGTGAGTGGGTAGGTGAGTGAGTGAGTGGGTGGGTGAGTGGGTGGGTGAGTGGGTAGGTGAGTGGGTGGGTAGGTGAGTGGGTAGGTGAGTGGGTGTGTATGTAGGTGAGTGGGTAGGTGAGTGGGTAGGTGAGTGGGTAGGCGAGCGTACCGAGCGATAAGGAAGTCAACACGTAGCTGCAGGGCGTGACGGAGCGTCTGGGAGTCTGTGATGAGGTAGCGTAGAGAGCGAAGTGCCGCTGCCCGGACCTCTTTGGCGTCATTCAGGAGAGCCGGGCGGAGACTAAGTGGGGGGCAGAGTGGGGGGCAGAGTGGGGGCAGAGTGGGGGCAGAGTGGGGGGCAGAGTGGGGGGCAGTCGCCCACTCACTCACCCACTCACCCACTCACCTACTCACTCACTCACTCACCCACCCACTCACCCACTCACCCACTCACTCCTCACCCACTCACCACTCACTCACCCACTCACCACTCACTCACTCAGTCACTCACTCACCCACCCACTCACCCACTCACCCACCCACTCACTCACCCACTCACTCACCCACTCACTCACCCACCCACTCACTCACCCACTCACCCACTCACCCACCCACTCACCCACCCACTCACTCACCCACCCACTCACCCACTCACTCACTCACTCACCCACTCACTCACCCACCCACTCACTCACCCAGCCACCCACCCACCCACCCACTCACTCACCCACTCACCCACTCACCCACTCACCCACCCACTCACCCACCCACTCACTCACCCACCCACTCACCCAGCCACCCACCCACCCACCCACTCACCCACCCACTCACCCACTCACCCACCCACCCACTCACCCACCCACCCACCCACTCACCCACCCACCCACTCACCCACTCACTCACCCACTCACCCACTCACCTACTCACTCACTCACCCACCCACTCACCCACTCACTCACTCACTCACCCACTCACTCACCCACCCACTCACTCACCCAGCCACCCACCCACCCACCCACTCACTCACCCACTCACCCACTCACCCACTCACCCACCCACTCACCCACCCACCCACTCACTCACTCACTCACCCACTCACTCACCCACTCACTCACCCACCCACTCACTCACCCACCCACCCACCCACTCACTCACCCACTCACCCACTCACCTACTCACTCACTCACTCACCCACCCACTCACCCACTCACCCACTCACTCCTCACCCACTCACCACTCACTCACCCACTCACCACTCACTCACTCAGTCACTCACTCACCCACCCACTCACCCACTCACCCACCCACTCACTCACCCACTCACTCACCCACTCACTCACCCACCCACTCACTCACCCACTCACCCACTCACCCACCCACTCACCCACCCACTCACTCACCCACCCACTCACCCACTCACTCACTCACTCACCCACTCACTCACCCACCCACTCACTCACCCAGCCACCCACCCACCCACCCACTCACTCACCCACTCACCCACTCACCCACTCACCCACCCACTCACCCACCCACTCACTCACCCACCCACTCACCCAGCCACCCACCCACCCACCCACTCACCCACCCACTCACCCACTCACCCACCCACCCACTCACCCACCCACCCACCCACTCACCCACCCACCCACTCACCCACTCACTCACCCACTCACCCACTCACCTACTCACTCACTCACTCACCCACCCACTCACCCACTCACTCACTCACTCACCCACTCACTCACCCACCCACTCACTCACCCAGCCACCCACCCACCCACCCACTCACTCACCCACTCACCCACTCACCCACTCACCCACCCACTCACCCACCCACCCACTCACTCACTCACTCACCCACTCACTCACCCACTCACTCACCCACCCACTCACTCACCCACCCACCCACTCACTCACCCACTCACCCACTCACCCACTCACTCACTCACTCACCCACCCACTCACCCACTCACCCACTCACTCCTCACCCACTCACCACTCACTCACCCACTCACCACTCACTCACTCAGTCACTCACTCACCCACCCACTCACCCACTCACCCACCCACTCACTCACCCACTCACTCACCCACTCACTCACCCACCCACTCACTCACCCACTCACCCACTCACCCACCCACTCACCCACCCACTCACTCACCCACCCACTCACCCACTCACTCACTCACTCACCCACTCACTCACCCACCCACTCACTCACCCAGCCACCCACCCACCCACCCACCCACTCACTCACCCACCCACCCACCCACTCACCCACTCACCCACCCACTCACTCACCCACTCACCCACTCACCCACCCACTCACCCACTTACTCACCCTCTCACTCACCCACCCACTCACCCACTCACCAAATAATTATCTCCCTGTGTGTGAATCCGAGACGCTCCTCGCTGTGTCCGGCGCTGGACACCAACTGGACAGAGACACAGACAAAGGTCCCCCGTGTAGCCCCAGGGCAAGGGCGGTCAGCCAGTGTGTGTGTGTGTGTCTGTGTGTGTGTGTGTATGTGTCTCTGTGTGAGTCTCTGTGTGAGTCTCTGTGTGTGTGTCTCTGTGTGTGTGTCTCTGTGTGTGTCTGTGTGTGTGTCTGTGTGTGTGTCTGTGTGTGTCTGTGTGTGTGTGTCTGTGTCTGTGTGTGTGTGTGTGTCTGTGTGTGTCTGTGTGTGTGTGTGTCTGTGTGTGTGTGTGTGTAAGTGTATGTAAGTGTGCGTGTCTGTGTGTGTGTATGTGTCTGTGTGTCTGTGTGTGTGTGTAGGTGTGTGTGTGTCTGTGTGTGTGTGTCTGTGTGTGTGTGTGTCTGTGTGTGTGTGTGTCTGTGTGTGTGTGTGTCTGTGTGTGTGTATGTAAGTGTATGTGTCTGTGTGTATGTGTGTCTGTGTGTGTGTGTCTGTGTGTGTGTGTCTGTGTGTGTCTGTGTGTGTGTGTATGTCTGTGTGTGTGTCTGTGTGTCTGTGTGTATGTAAGTGTATGTAAGTGTGCGTGTCTGTGTGTGTGTGTCTGTGTGTGTGTGTATGTAAGTATGTGTGTGTAAGTATGTAAGTGTGTGTGTGTATGTAAGTGTATGTAAGTGTGTGTGTCTGTGTGTGTGTGACTGTGTCTGTGTGTGTGTGTCTGTGTGTATGTAAGTGTGTAAGTGTGTATGTAAGTGTGTCTGTGTGTGTGTATGTAAGTATGTAAGTGTGTGTGTCTGTGTGTTTGCCTATGTGTGTGTATGTAAGTGTGTAAGTGTGTGTAAGTGTGTGTGTGTGTATGTAAGTGTGTATGTGTGTGTGTGTGTGTAAGTGTGTGTGTGTGTGTGTATGTGTGTGTGTATGTAAGTGTGTGTGTGTCTGTGTGTGTGTGTATGTGTGTGTGTGTCTGTGTGTGTGTGTCTGTGTGTGTGTGTCTGTGTGTGTGGTGTGTGTGTGTAGTGTGTGTGTGTGTCTGTGTGTGTGTGTCTGTGTGTGTGTGTCTGTGTGTGTGTGTGTCTGTGTGTGTATGTGTGTGTCTGTGTGTCTGTGTGTGTGTCTGTGTGTGTGTGTCTGTCTGTGTGTGTCACTGTGTGTGTCTGTGTGTGTCTGTGTGTGTGTGTGTGTCACTGTGTGTGTGTGTATGTGTGTGTGTCTGTGTGTGTGTCTGGGTGTGAGTGTGTGTGTATGTAAGTGTGTAAGTGTGTAAGTAAGTGTGTAAGAGTGTGTAAGTGTGTGTGTGAGTGTGTAAGAGTGTGTGAGTGTGTAAGTAAGTATATAAGTGTATAAGTGTGTAAGTAAGTGTGTAAGTGTAAAAGTGTGTAAGTAAGTGATGTAAGTGTAAGTGTGTAAGTGTGAGTGTGTAAGTGTGTAAGTGTGTGTGTAAGTAAGTGTGTAAGTGTAAGTGTGTAAGTGTGTGAGTGTGTAAGAGTGTGTAAGTAAGTGTGTAAGAGAGTGTGTAAGTGTGTAAGTGTGTAAGAGTGAGTGTGTGAGTGTGTGAGTGTGTAAGTAAGTGTGTAAGTGTGTAAGTGTGTGTAAGAGTGAGTGTGAGTGTGTAAGTGTGTGTGAGTGTGTAAGTGTGTAAGTGTGTTTAAGAGTGTGTAAGTGAGTGTGTAAGAGTGTGTGTAAGTGTGTAAGAGAGTGTGTAAGTGTGTAAGTAAGTGTGTAAGTGAGTGTGAGTGTGTGTGAGTGTGTGTGTGTAAGTAAGTGTGTGTAAGAGAGTGTGTGTAAGTGTGTAAGTAAGTGTGTAAGAGAGTGTGTGTAAGTAAGTGTGTAAGAGTGTAAGAGTGTGTAAGTGTGAGTGTGTAAGTGTGAGTGTGTAAGTGTGAGTGTGTAGGTGTGTAAGAGGGTGTGTAAGTGTAAGTGTGTAAGTGTAAGTGTGTAAGTGTGTGTAAGTGTGTAAGTGTGTGAGTGTGTAAGTAAGTGTGTGAGTGTAAGTGTGAGTGTGTAAGAGTGTGTAAGTAAGTGTGTAAGTGTGAGTGTGTAAGTGTGAGTGTGTAAGTGAGTGTGTAAGTAAGTGTAAGTGTGAGTGTGTAAGAGTGAGTGTGAGTGTGTAAGTAAGTGTGTAAGAGAGTGTGTGTAAGTGTGTAAGAGTGAGTGTAAGTGTGAGTGTGTAAGTGTAAGTGTGTAAGAGTGTAAGTGTGAGTGTGTAAGAGTGTGTGTAAGTGTGTAAGAGTGAGTGTGAGTGTGTAAGTAAGTGTGAGTGTGTAAGTGTGTAAGAGAGTGTGTAAAAGTGTAAGTGTGTGTGTAAGTGTGAGTGTGTAAGTGTGTGTGAGTGTGTAAGTGTAAGTGTGTAAGAGTGAGTGTGAGTGTGTAAGTAAGTGTGAGTGTAAGTGTGAGTGTGTAAGTGTGTAAGTGAGTGTGTAAGTGTAAGTGTGTAAGTGAGTGTGTAAGTGTGTAAGTGAGTGTGTAAGTGTAAGTGAGTGTGTAAGTGTGAGTGTGTAAGAGTGAGTGTGAGTGTGTGTGTGTAAGTAAGTGTGTAAGTGTAAGAGTGTGAGTGTAAGTGTGTGAGTGTGTAAGTAAGTGTGAGTGTAAGTGTGTAAGTGTGTAAGAGTGAGTGTGAGTGTGTAAGTGTGTAAGTGAGTGTGTAAGTAAGTGTAAGTGTGAGTGTTTAAGTGTAAGTGTGTAAGTGTAAGTGTGTAAGTAAGTGTGTAAGTGTGTGTGTAAGTGTGTGTAAGTGTAAGTGTGTAAGTGTGAGTGTGTAAGTGAGTGTGTAAAAGTGTAAGTGTGTAAGTGAGTGTGTAAGTGTGAGTGTGTAAGAGTGTAAGTGTGTAAGTGAGTGTGTGTGTGAGTGTGTAAGAGTGTGTAAGTGAGTGTGTAAGAGTGTGTAAGTGTGTGAGTAAGTGTGAGAGTGTCTCACGCGTGTGAGGTTATTGAGATGTCCCAGCTTGCGTCCGTTGGACACTCCGTGACTGTAAGTGTGTAAGTGAGTGTGTAAGAGTGTGTAAGTGAGTGAGTGTAAGTGTGAGTGTGTAAGAGTGTGTAAGTGAGTGAGTGTAAGTGTGAGTGTGTAAGAGTGTGTAAGTGAGTGAGTGTAAGTGTGAGTGTGTAAGAGTGTGTAAGTAAGTGTAAGTGTATTAGTAAGTGTGTGTGTAAGAGTGTGTAAGTGTGAGTGTGTAAGAGTGTGTAAGTGTAAGTGTGTGAGTAAGTGTGAGTGTCTCACGCGTGTGAGGTTATTGAGATGTCCTAGCTTGCGTCCGTTGGACACTCCATGACTCTTGGCCACGTTCAGCAAAATCTCACGGAGACATTCACTGGGAGCTGGGGAGACACGGGGAGAGAGAGACACGGGGAGAGAGAGACACGGGGAGAGAGAGACACGGGGAGAGAGAGACACGGGGAGAGAGAGACACGGGGAGAGAGAGAGACACGGGGAGAGAGACACGGGGAGAGAGAGACACGGGGAGAGAGAGACACGGGGAGAGAGACACGGGGAGAGAGAGACACGGGGAGACACGGGGAGAGAGACATGGGGAGACACGGGGAGAGAGACACGGGGAGAGAGAGACACGGGGAGAGAGACACGGGGAGAGAGAGACACGGGGAGACAGAGACACAGAGAGAGAGAGACACGGGGAGAGAGACACGGGGAGAGAGACACGGGGAGAGAGAGACACGGGGAGACACGGGGAGAGAGACACGGGGAGAGAGAGACACGGGGAGAGAGAGAGACACGGGGAGAGAGAGAGACACGGGGAGAGAGACACGGGGAGAGAGAGAGACACGGGGAGAGAGACACGGGGAGAGACACGGGGAGAGAGAGACACGGGGAGAGAGACACGGGGAGAGAGACACGGGGAGAGAGAGAGACACGGGGAGAGAGAGAGACACGGGGAGAGAGAGACACGGGGAGAGAGACAGGGAGACACAGAGACACAGGGAGAGAGAGACACGGGGAGACAGAGAGAGAGACACGGGGAGACACGGGGAGAGAGAGACACGGGGAGACACGGGGAGAGAGACACGGGGAGAGAGAGACACGGGGAGACAGAGAGACACGGGGAGAGAGAGACACGGGGAGAGAGAGACACGGGGAGACAGAGACACAGGGAGAGACAGAGACACGGGGAGAGAGAGAGACACGGGGAGACAGAGACACGGGAAGAGAGACACGGGGGACACGGGGAGAGAGACACGGGGTGAGAGAGACACGGGGAGAGACAGAGACACGGGGAGAGAGAGAGACACGGGGAGAGAGACACGGGGAGATAGAGAGACACGGGGAGAGAGACACGGGGAGAGACACGGGGAGAGAGAGACACGGGGAGAGAGACACGGGGAGAGAGAGAGACACGGGGAGAGAGAGAGACACGGGGAGAGAGACACGGGGAGAGAGAGAGACACGGGGAGAGAGACACGGGGAGAGACACGGGGAGAGAGAGACACGGGGAGAGAGACACGGGGAGAGAGAGAGACACGGGGAGAGACACGGGGAGAGAGAGACACGGGGAGAGAGAGACACGGGGAGAGAGAGACACGGGGAGAGACACGGGGAGAGAGAGACACGGGGAGAGAGACACAGGGAGAGAGACACGGGGAGAGAGAGACACGGGGAGAGAGACACAGGGAGAGAGACACGGGGAGAGAGAGAGACACGGGGAGAGAGAGAGACACGGGGAGAGAGAGACACGGGGAGAGAGACAGGGAGACACAGAGACACAGGGAGAGAGAGACACGGGGAGACAGAGAGAGAGACACGGGGAGACACGGGGAGAGAGAGACACGGGGAGACACGGGGAGAGAGACACGGGGAGAGAGAGACACGGGGAGACAGAGAGACACGGGGAGAGAGAGACACGGGGAGAGAGAGACACGGGGAGACAGAGACACAGGGAGAGACAGAGACACGGGGAGAGAGAGAGACACGGGGAGACAGAGACACGGGGAGAGAGACACGGGGGACACGGGGAGAGAGACACGGGGTGAGAGAGACACGGGGAGAGACAGAGACACGGGGAGAGAGAGAGACACGGGGAGAGAGACACGGGGAGAGAGAGAGACACGGGGAGAGAGACACGGGGAGAGACACGGGGAGAGAGAGACACGGGGAGAGAGACACGGGGAGAGAGAGAGACACGGGGAGAGAGAGAGACACGGGGAGAGAGACACGGGGAGAGAGAGAGACACGGGGAGAGAGACACGGGGAGAGACACGGGGAGAGAGAGACACGGGGAGAGAGACACGGGGAGAGAGAGAGACACGGGGAGAGACACGGGGAGAGAGAGACACGGGGAGAGAGAGACACGGGGAGAGAGAGACACGGGGAGAGACACGGGGAGAGAGAGACACGGGGAGAGAGAGACACGGGGAGAGAGAGACACGGGGGGACAGAGACAGACACGGGGAGACACGGGGAGAGACACGGAGAGACACGGGGAGAGACACGGGGTGAGAGAGACACGGGGAGAGAGAGACACGGGGAGAGAGAGAGAGACACGGGGAGAGAGAGACACGGGGAGAGAGAGAGACACGGGGAGAGAGACACGGGGAGAGACACGGGGAGAGAGAGACACGGGGAGAGAGACACGGGGAGAGAGAAACACGGGGAGGCAGAGAGACACGGGGAGAGAGAGACACAGGGAGAGACAGAGACACGGGGAGAGAGAGAGACACGGGGAGACAGAGACACGGGGAGAGAGACACGGGGAGACACGGGGAGAGAGACACGGGGTGAGAGAGACACGGGGAGAGACAGAGACACGGGGAGAGAGAGACACGGGGAGAGAGACACGGGGAGAGAGAGAGACACGGGGAGAGAGACACGGGGAGAGACACGGGGAGAGAGAGACACGGGGAGAGAGACACGGGGAGAGAGAGAGACACGGGGAGAGAGAGAGACACGGGGAGAGAGACACGGGGAGAGAGAGAGACACGGGGAGAGAGACACGGGGAGAGACACGGGGAGAGAGAGACACGGGGAGAGAGACACGGGGAGAGAGAGAGACACGGGGAGAGACACGGGGAGAGAGACACGGGGAGAGAGAGACACGGGGAGAGACACGGGGAGAGAGAGACACGGGGAGAGAGACACGGGGAGACACGGGGAGAGAGAGACACGGGGAGAGAGAGACATGGGGAGAGAGAGACACGGGGAGACAAGGGGAGAGAGAGACACGGGGAGAGAGAGAGACACGGGGAGAGAGACACGGGGAGAGAGAGACACGGGGAGAGAGACACGGGGAGAGAGAGACACGGGGAGAGACACGGGGAGAGACACGATTATCCATGTCCCTGTGTCTCTGTCTGTGTCTCTGTGTCTCTGTATGTGTGTGTCTCTGTGTCTGTGTCTCTGTCTCTGTCTGTGTCTCTCTGTCTGTGTCTGTGTCTCTGTGTCTCTGTGTCTGCATGTCTGTGTCTCTGTGAGTCTCTCTGTGTCTCTCTGTCTGTGTCTCTGTCTCTCTGTGTCTCTGTGTGTATCTGTGTCTCTGTGTCTGTGTGTCTCTGTGTGTGTCTCTGTGAGTCTCTGCGTGTCTCTGTGTCTCTGTGTGTGTCTCTCTCTGTGTGTGTCTCTGTGTGTGTCTCTCTCTCTCTGTGTGTCTCTGTGTGTGTCTCTGTGTGTGTCTTTGTGTGTGTCTCTGTGTGAGTCTCTGTGTGAGTCTCTGTGTGTGTGTCTCTGTGTGTGTCTGTGTGTGTCTCTGTGTGTCTGTGTGTGTCTGTGTGTCTCTGTGTGTCTCTGTGTGTGTCTCTGTGTGCGTCTCTGTGTGTCTGTGTGTTTCTCTGTGTGTCTGTGTGTGTCTCTGTGTGTGTCTCTGTGTGTGTCTCTGTGTGTCTCTGTGTGTCTCTGTGTGTGTCTCTGTGTGTGTCTCTGTGTGTCTCTGTGTGTGTCTCTGTGTGTGTCTCTGTGTGTGTCTCTGTGTCTCTGTGTGAGTCTCTGTGTGAGTCTCTGTGTGAGTCTCTGTGTGTGTCTCTGTGTGTGTCTTTGTGTGTCTCTGTGTGTGTCTCTGTGTGTGTCTCTGTGTGTGTCTCTGTGTGAGTCTCTGTGTGTGTCTCTGTGTGTGTCTCTGTGTGTGTCTCTGTGTGAGTCTCTGTGTGTGTCTCTGTGTGTGTCTCTGTGTGTGTCTCTGTGTGTGTCTCTGTGTGAGTCTCTGTGTGTGTCTCTGTGTGTGTCTCTGTCTCTGTGTCTCTGTCTCTGTGTCTCTGTGTCTCTGTGTGTCTCTGTCTCTGTGTCTCTGTGTCTCTGTGTGAGTCTCTGTGTGAGTCTCTGTGTGAGTCTCTGTGTGTGTCTCTGTGTGTCTCTGTGTGTGTCTCTGTGTGTGTCTCTGTGTGTGTCTCTGTGTGTGTCTCTGTGTGTGTCTCTGTGTGTGTCTCTGTGTGTGTCTCTGTGTGAGTCTCTGTGTGAGTCTCTGTGTGTGTCTCTGTGTGTGTCTCTGTGTGTGTCTCTGTGTGAGTCTCTGTGTGTGTCTCTGTGTGTGTCTCTGTGTGTCTCTGCGTGTCTCTGTGTCTCTGTGTGAGTCTCTGTGTGTGTCTCTGTGTGTGTCTCTGTGTCTCTGTGTGTCTCTGTGTGTCTCTGTGTGTGTCTCTGTGTCTCTGTGTGTCTCTGTGTGTGTCTCTGTCTCTGTGTCTCTGTGTCTCTGTGTGTCTCTGTCTCTGTGTGTCTCTGTCTCTGTGTGTCTCTGTGTCTCTGTGTCTCTGTGTGTGTCTCTGTCTCTGTGTCTCTGTCTCTGTGTCTCTGTGTGTCTCTGTGTGTCTCTGTCTCTGTGTCTCTGTGTCTCTGTGTGTGTCTCTGTGTGTGTCTCTGTGTCTCTGTGTGTCTCTGTGTGTCTCTGTGTGTGTCTCTGTGTCTCTGTGTGTCTCTGTGTGTGTCTCTGTCTCTGTGTCTCTGTGTCTCTGTGTGTCTCTGTCTCTGTGTGTCTCTGTCTCTGTGTGTCTCTGTGTCTCTGTGTCTCTGTGTGTGTCTCTGTCTCTGTGTCTCTGTCTCTCTGTCTCTGTGTCTCTGTGTGTCTCTGTGTGTCTCTGTCTCTGTGTCTCTGTGTCTCTGTGTGTCTCTGTGTGTCTCTGTCTCTGTCTCTGTGTCTCTGTGTCTCTGTGTGTCTCTGTCTCTGTCTGTGTGTCTCTGTGTCTCTGTCTGTGTGTCTCTGTGTCTCTGTGTGTCTCTGTGTGTCTCTGTCTCTGTCTCTGTGTCTCTGTGTGTCTCTGTGTGTCTCTGTCTCTGTCTCTGTCTGTGTGTCTCTGTGTCTCTGTGTGTCTCTGTGTGTCTCTGTCTCTGTCTCTGTGTCTCTGTGTCTCTGTGTGTCTCTGTCTCTGTGTCTCTGTGTCTCTGTGTGTCTCTGTGTGTGTCTCTGTGTGTCTCTGTGTCTCTGTGTGTCTCTGTCTCTGTGTCTCTGTGTCTCTGTGTGTCTCTGTGTGTGTCTCTGTGTGTCTCTGTGTCTCTGTGTGTCTCTGTGTCTGTGTCTCTGTGTCTCTGTGTGTCTCTGTGTGTGTCTCTGTGTGTCTCTGTGTCTCTGTCTCTGTCTCTGTGTGTCTCTGTGTGTCTCTGTGTGTGTCTCTGTGTGTCTCTGTGTCTCTGTCTCTGTCTCTGTGTGTCTCTGTCTCTGTGTGTCTCTGTGTGTCTCTGTGTGTGTCTCTGTGTGTCTCTGTGTCTCTGTCTCTGTCTCTGTGTGTCTCTGTGTGTCTCTGTGAGTCTCTGTGTGTCTCTGTGTGTGTCTCTGTGTGTCTCTGTGTCTCTGTGTGTCTCTGTGTCTGTGTCTCTGTGTCTCTGTGTGTCTCTGTGTGTGTCTCTGTGTGTCTCTGTGTCTCTGTCTCTGTCTCTGTGTGTCTCTGTGTGTCTCTGTGAGTCTCTGTGTGTCTCTGTGTGTGTCTCTGTGTGTCTCTGTGTCTCTGTGTGTCTCTGTGTCTGTGTCTCTGTGTCTCTGTGTGTCTCTGTGTGTGTCTCTGTGTGTCTCTGTGTCTCTGTCTCTGTCTCTGTGTGTCTCTGTGTGTCTCTGTGTGTCTCTGTGTGTCTCTGTGTCTCTGTCTCTGTGTGTCTCTGTGTGTCTCTGTGTCTCTGTCTCTGTCTCTGTGTGTCTCTGTGTGTCTCTGTGTGTCTCTGTGTGTCTCTGTGTCTCTGTCTCTGTGTGTCTCTGTGTGTCTCTGTGTGTCTCTGTCTCTCTGTCTCTGTCTCTGTGTCTCACCCCTGGTGAGGTCCAGTGGCACCGTCTCCTCTCCACTGTCATTGCGACCTGCAGACACACAGACAGAGACACACAGACAGAGACACAGAGAGACACACAGACAGAGACACAGAGACACACACAGAGACACACACAGAGACACACAGAGAGACACACAGAGAGACACACAGAGACACACACAGAGACACACACAGAGACAGAGAGACACAGAGACACACAGACACAGAGACACAGAGACACAGAGACACACAGACACAGAGAGACAGAGACACAGAGACACACAGACAGAGACACAGAGAGACAGACAGAGATACAGACACAGAGACACAGAGACAGAGAGACACAGACAGAGACACAGACAGAGACACAGAGACACACAGACAGAGACACAGAGACACAGAGACACAGAGACACACAGACAGAGACACAGAGAGACAGACAGAGATACAGACACAGAGACACAGAGACAGAGAGACACAGACAGAGACACAGACAGAGACACAGAGACACACAGACAGAGACACAGAGACACAGAGAGACAGAGACAGAGACACAGAGACAGAGACACACAGACAGAGACACAGAGACACAGAAAGAGAGACAGACAGAGACACACAGACACAGAGACACAGAGACACACAGAGACAGAGACACAGACACAGAGACACAGAGAGACAGAGACACAGAGAGACAGAGACACAGAGAGACAGAGACACAGAGACACAGAGAGACATAGAGACACACAGAGACACACAGAGACACACACAGACACACAGAGAGACACACACAGAGACAGAGACACAGACACAGAGACACAGAGAGACAGAGACACAGAGAGACAGAGACACAGAGAGACAGAGACACAGACACAGAGACACAGACAGAGACACAGAGACACACAGAGACACACAGAGACACAGACAGAGAGACAGAGACACAGACAGAGAGACACACAGAGACACACAGAGACAGAGACACAGAGAGACAGACACAGAGACACAGAGAGACACAGAGACAGACACAGAGAGACACAGAGACACAGAGAGACACAGAGACAGAGACACAGAGACACAGACAGAGACACACAGAGACACACAGAGACACACAGAGACACAGACAGAGAGACAGAGACACAGACAGAGACACAGAGACACACAGAGACACACAGAGACAGAGACACAGAGAGACAGACACAGAGAGACACAGAGACAGACACAGAGAGACACAGAGACACAGAGAGACAGAGACACAGAGAGACAGACACAGAGAGACACAGAGACAGACACAGAGAGACACAGAGACACAGAGAGACAGAGACACAGAGAGACACAGAGATAGAGAGATAGAGACACGGAGAGACACAGAGACAGAGAGACACAGAGACACAGAGAGACACAGAGAGACACAGACACAGAGACACAGAGAGACACAGAGACAGACACAGAGAGACACAAAGACACAGAGAGACACAGACATTAAGATAATTACTCCTACTTATGTTGATGTTGTTGTTGATGTGGTTGATGTTGTTGTTGTTGATGATGTTGTTGATGATGTTGTTGATGTTGTTGTTGTTGTTGATGTTGTTGATGTTGTTGTTGATGATGATGTTGATGTTGTTGATGTTGTTGATGTTGTTGTTGATGTTGTTGATGTTGTTGTTGATGTTGTTGATGTTGTTGTTGTTGATGTTGTTGATGTTGTTGTTGATGTTGATGTTGTTGATGTTGATGTTGTTGATGTTGTTGATGTTATTGATGTTGTTGTTGTTGATGTTGTTGTTGTTGATGTTATTGTTGTTGTTGATGTTGTTGATGTTGTTGTTGATGTTGTTGATGTTGTTGATGATGTTGATGTTGTTGATGATGATGTTGATGATGTTGATGTTGTTGTTGATGTTGTTGATGATGTTGTTGTTGATGTTGATGTTGTTGATGTTGTTGATGATGTTGTTGATGTTGTTGATGTTGTTGATGATGTTGTTGTTGTTGTTGATGATGTTGTTGATGTAGTTGTTGATGTTGTTGTTGATGTTGTTGTTGATGTTGTTGTTGATGATGTTGTTGTTGATGTTGATGTTGTTGTTGTTGATGATGTTGATGTTGTTGATGATGTTGTTGTTGATGTTGTTGATGTTGTTGTTGATGATGTTGTTGATGATGATGTTGTTGATGATGATGTTGTTGATGATGATGTTGATGATGTTGTTGTTGATGATGATGTTGTTGATGTTGATGATGTTGTTGATGATGATGTTGATGATGTTGTTGTTGATGATGTTGTTGATGTTGTTGTTGATGTTGTTGTTGTTTATGTTGTTGATGTTGTTGTTGATGTTGATGATGTTGTTGATGATGATGTTGATGATGTTGTTGTTGATGTTGATGTTGTTGTTGATGATGTTGTTGATGTTGTTGATGTTATTGTTGTTGATGTTGTTGATGATGATGTTGTTGATGATGTTGTTGATGTTGTTGTTGATGTTGATGATGTTGTTGATGATGATGTTGATGATGTTGTTGTTGATGTTGATGTTGTTGATGTTGTTGATGTTGTTGATGATGATGTTGATGATGTTGATGTTGATGTTGTTGATGATGTTGTTGTTGATGTTGATGTTGTTGTTGATGTTGTTGATGATGATGTTGTTGTTGATGTTGTTGATGTTGTTGTTGATGTTGTTGATGATGTTGTTGTTTATTATGTTGTTGTTGATGTTGTTGTTGATGTTGTTGATGATGTTGTTGATGTTGTTGATGATGATGTTGATGTTGTTGATGTTGTTGATGTTGTTGATGTTGTTAATGTTGATGATGTTGTTGATGTTGTTGTTGTTGATGTTGTTGATGTTGTTGTTGATGTTGTTGATGTTGTTGATGATGATGTTGATGATGTTGTTGATGTTGTTGATGTTGTTGATGATGTTGTTGATGTTGATGTTGTTGATGATGATGTTGTTGATGATGTTGTTGTTGTTGTTGTTGATGTTGTTGATGTTGTTGATGATGATGTTGATGATGATGTTGTTGTTGTTGATGTTGATGTTGTTGATGATGTTGTTGTTGATGTTGATGATGATGTTGTTGATGATGTTGTTGATGATGATGTTGATGATGATGTTGATGATGATGTTGTTGATGATGTTGTTGTTGATGTTGTTGTTGATGTGGTTGATGTTGTTGTTGATGATGTTGTTGATGTTATTGTTGTTGATGTTGTTGTTGATGTTGTTGATGATGATGTTGATGATGTTGTTGTTGTTGATGTTGTTGTTGATGATGTTGATGATGATGATGTTGTTGTTGATGTAGTTGTTGATGTTGTTGATGTTGTTGTTGTTGTTGATGTTGTTGTTGATGTGGTTGATGTTGTTGACTGACCTCTGAGTCGAGGGTTGAGGAGCGTCCGCCCACGGAAAGACACAGCCATGTGGGACACTCACAGAGAGACAGAGACACAGAGAGACACACACAGAGAGACAGAGACACACAGAGACAGAGAGACACACAGAGACACTCAGAGACACAGAGACACACAGAGACAGAGACACTCACAGAGAGACAGAGACACTCACAGAGAGACAGAGACACACACAGAGACTCACACGGAGACACTCAGAGAGACACAGAGATACTCACACAGAGACACACACACAGACAGAGAGACACTCAGACAGAGACACAGAGACACACACAGAGACTCACACAGAGACACACACAGAGACACACACAGAGACTCACACAGACACACAGAGACACACACAGAGACACACACAGAGACACACAAACAGACACACAGAGACACACACAGAGACACACACAGAGAGACACTCACAGAGACACACAGAGACACTCACAGAGACTCACAGAAACACTCACAGAGAGACACTCACAGAGACACTCACAGAGAGACACTCACAGAGACAGAGACACTCACAGAGACACAGAGACACGCACAGAGAGACAGAGACACTCAGAGAGACACTCACAGAGACAGAGACACAGAGACACTCACAGAGACACAGAGACACTCAGAGAGACACTCACAGAGACAGAGACATAGAGAGACAGAGACACAGAGAGACACTCAGAGAGACACAGAGACACTCACAGAGACACTCACAGAGAGACAAACACTCAGAGAGACTCACAGAGAGACAGAGACACTCAGAGAGACACTCACAGAGACACACACAGAGACAGAGACACTCAGAGAGACACTCACAGAGACAGAGACACAAAGACACTCAGAGAGACACTCACAGAGAGACAGAGACACAGAGACACACTCACAGAGAGACACTCACAGAGACAGAGAGACACTCACAGAGACACACAGAGAGACACTCACAGAGACAGAGACACAGAGAGACAGAGACACAGAGAGACACTCAGAGAGACACAGAGACACTCACAGAGACACTCACAGAGAGACAGACACTCAGAGAGACTCACAGAGAGACAGAGGCACTCAGAGAGACACTCACAGAGACACACACAGAGACAGAGACACTCAGAGAGACACTCACAGAGACAGAGACACAGAGACACTCAGAGAGACACTCACAGAGAGACAGAGACACAGAGACACACTCACAGAGAGACACTCACAGAGACAGAGAGACACTCACAGAGACACACAGAGAGACACTCACAGAGACAGAGACACAGAGAGACAGAGACACAGAGAGACACTCAGAGAGACACAGAGACACTCACAGAGACACTCACAGAGAGACAGACACTCAGAGAGACTCACAGAGAGACAGAGGCACACTCACAGAGACACTCACAGAGACAGAGAGACAGAGACACTCAGAGAGACACTCACAGAGACACACACAGAGACAGAGACACTCACAGAGACACTCACAGAGACAGAGAGACAGAGACACACAGAGAGACACTCACAGAGAGACAGAGACACAGAGACACACTCACAGAGAGACACTCACAGAGAGACACTCACAGAGAGACAGAGACACTCAGAGAGACTCACACAGAGAGAGAGAGACAGAGACACACAGAGAGACACTCACAGAGAGACACTCACAGAGAGACACTCACAGAGAGACAGAGACACTCAGAGAGACTCAGAGAGAGACAGAGACACAGAGACACTCAGAGAGACACTCACAGAGACAGAGAGACAGAGACACACAGAGAGACACTCACAGAGAGACACTCACAGAGAGACACTCACAGAGACAGAGAGACAGAGACTCACAGAGACACTCACAGAGAGACACTCACAGAGAAACACTCACAGAGACACACACAGAGAGACAGAGACACGGAAACTCACACATAGACACTCACAGAGAGACACTCACAGAGAGACACTCACAGAGAGACACTCACAGAGACACTCACAGAGAGAGAGAGACACTCACAGAGAGACACTCACAGAGACAGAGAGACACTCACAGAGACAGAGAGACACTCACAGAGACAGAGAGACAGAGACTCACAGAGAGACACTCACAGAGACAGAGAGACACTCACAGAGAGACACTCACAGAGAGACACACACAGAGAGACACTCACAGAGAGACACTCACAGAGAGACAGACACTCAGAGAGACACTCACAGAGAGACACTCACAGAGAGACACTCACAGAGACAGAGACACTCAGAGAGACACTCACAGAGAGACACTCACACATTGCGAGCGTGTGGAACACGGGGTAATCGATTCTCTATAATCGGCGACACTCTAATCGACTCCCCCTCCCATCTCCCCTCTCCTGCTGTGGTGGTGGTTGTGGTGGTTGTGGTTGTTGTGGTGGTGGCTGTGGTGGTGGTGCCGCCGAAGGTAATCCGAAAATCCGTAAAGCGCTTGAAGATGCCGACTCAATTGTCGATTCAGCCCGCGTTGAATACGCCACGGGGCGGCGATTACAAAGAATCGGAATCGACGGCTGCCATCTCGCCAGAGGGTTGTTGATAAAAAACACACAAAATCGATTCTGACGATTTAGTTGAGGTCGATTCCACTTGAATCGATTTCTTCTCTCCCATAACTTTGTATTGACTCCTGTCTTCGATTATGTTGGTTTCGATTAATTGTAATCGATTCCTCCTCCCTTTCATTATCACTTAGTATTGACCTCGCCTTGTCGATTTCCCAATCATCGATTCCTTTGGTTTAGAATATTTCTTATCGATTCCGTCTCCATCTCCCCCATCACTTAGTATTGACTCCCACTATCGATTTCCCAATCTTCGATTCCATTGGTTTAGATTCTTTGTTTTCGATTCCTCCTCAATCTCTCCATCACTGCGTATTGACCTAGGCTTGTCGATTACCATATCTACGATTCCATTGGTTTCGATTCTGTATTATCGATTCCCCTTGTCCACTGTCACCACCACTGCAACAATGGAGTATGTGAATCGATTCTTCCGTCGATTAAACGTTAGCGAATCTTCTAATCGATTCCCCAGTCCATCTCAAGCCTGTTGACATTCACCCCCCCCTCCCAAATCGATTTCACGATTCATAAATTGTGAATCGGAATCGCAACCTTCACCCCCTCCAACGCTACCAACAACTTTGGAATCTAAAAATCGATTCCTCCTATCGACTCCCATACACGATGAATTACTATCGATTCCCCCATCCCTTAACATTAAAACACCCCCATAATCAATTACTCGATTCCATAAACCTATCCGGAATCGCCTCCCACACCTCCTTCGCAATGGAGTCTTTTAATCGATTCTTCTGCACGAGTACTTGCTAACGATTGTCAAAATCGATTCCCCCATCTATTTACATTACCCACCCCCAAAAATCGATGCCGCGATTCCTGAAAACGTAATCGGAATCGCCTCCTTCACCACCACCATTACTGCAATTGAGTCTTAGAATCGATTCTTTTCCCCGATTCAACCGCTAACGATTGTCAAAATCGATTCCCCCATTACATAACATAACCCACCCACCCCCAAAAATCGATTCCACGATTATTAAAAACATAATCGGAATCGCCCCCTCCTCCTCCTTCACCACCACCATCACAACAATGGAGTCTTAGAATCGATTTCTCTTCCCGATTCACCTACCAACAATAATCAAAATCGATTCCCCCATTACTTAACATTACCCGCCCACCCCCCAAAAATCGATTTCGCGATTGATAAATAACGTAATCGGAATCGCCACCTCCTCCTCCAACACCACCATCACCACCACAATGGAGTCTTAGAATCGATTCCTTTCCCCGATGCACCTACCAAACAATTATCAAATTCGATTCCCCCATTACTTAACATTACCCACCCCCCAAAAATCGATTCCGAGATTCCGATAAACATAATCGGAATCGCCCCTTCCTCCTTCTTCGCCTCCACCATCACCACAATGGAGTCTTAGAATCGATTCCTCTTCACGATTCACCTACCAAACAATTATCAAAATCGATTCCCCCATTACTTAACATTACCCACCCCCAAAAATCGATTCCGCGATTTTTAAAAATACCTAATTGGAATCGTCTCCTCCTTCACCACCATTACCGCAATGGAGTCTTACAATCGATTCCTTTCCCCGATTCAACCGCTAACGATTGTCAAAATCGATTCCCCCATTACTTAACATTACCCACCCCCCAAAAATCGATTCCGCGATTCATAAAAAAACCTAATCGGAATCGCCTCCTCCTTCACCATCTCCACAACAATGGAGTCGTCTTCGTCGTCCTCCGCGTCTCGCCACCGGCATGGAGGCGTCGCCACCGCCCCCGCCGCCGCCGCCGCCGCCGCCGCCGCCTCGGGTGGCGGCGATCAGCGCGTGAAGATCGGCCACTACCTGTTGGGGGACACGCTGGGAGTGGGTACATTCGGAAAAGTTAAAGGTGCACCTAGGCTGGCACCCTCCGACTGCGGGCACTCACTCGGGCAGGCAGTCAGGCAGACACTCATTCAGGCAGTCAGGCAGTCAGTCACTCAGTCAGGCAGTCATTCACTCAGTTACTCAGTCAGTCACTCAGTCAGGCAGTCAGGCAATCACTCAGTCACTCAGTCAGTCACTCAGTCAGTCAGTCAGGCACTCAGTCAGTCACTCAGTCAGTCACTCAGTCACTCAGTCAGGCAGTCAGTCACTCACTCAGACACTCAGTCAGTCACTCAGTCACTCAGTCAGTCACTCAGTCAGGCAGTCAGGCAATCACTCAGTCACTCAGTCAGTCAGTCAGTCAGTCAGGCACTCAGTCAGTCACTCAGTCAGTCACTCAGTCACTCAGTCAGGCAGTCAGTCACTCACTCAGACACTCAGTCAGTCACTCAGTCACTCAGTCAGTCACTCAGTCAGGCAGTCAGTCAGTCACTCACTCAAGCACTCAGTCAGTCACTCAGTCAGTCAGTCACTCACTCAGTCAGTCACTCAGTCAGGCACTCAGTCAGTCAGTTAATCAGTCAGTCACTCAGTCACTCACTCAGGCAGTCACTCAGTCAGTCACTCAGTCACTCAGTCAGTCACTCACTCAGTCAGTCAACCAGTCACTCACTCAGTCAGTCACTCAGTCAGTCACTCAGTCAGTCACTCACTCAGTCACTCACTCAGGCACTCAGTCAGTCACTCAGTCAGTCACTCAGTCAGGCAGTCAGTCAGTCACTCAAGCACTCAGTCAGTCACTCAGTCACTCAGTCAGTCACTCAGTCAGTCACTCACTCAGTCACTCACCCACTCACTCACTCAGTCAGTCAGTCACTCAGTCAGTCACTCAGTCAGTCACTCACTCAGTCAGGCAGTCAGTCACTCACTCAGTCACTCACTCAGTCACTCAGTCACTCACTCAGTCACTCAGTCAGGCAGTCAGTCACTCAGTCACTCACTCAGTCACTCAGTCAGTCACGCACTCAGTCACTCACTCAGTCACTCACTCAGTCACTCACTCAGTGATGATGCACCTAGCCTGGCACCTCCACTCGCTGCTGCTGCTGCTGATGATGACACTGCTGCTGATGATGATGCTGATGATGATGCTGATGATGATGCTGCTGCTGCTGATAATGATAATGACACATGATGATGATGATGATGACACTGATGATGACACTGCCGCTGCTACTGATGATGACACTGATGATGATGATGACACTGATGACACTGATGATGACACTACTGATGATGATGACGCTACTGATGATGATGATGATGACACTGATGATGATTATGACACTGATGATACTGATGATGATGATGACACTGATGATGATGACACTGATGATGACACTGATGATGACGATGATGATGACACTGATGATCATCATCACTCAAGCACTCAGTCAGTCACTCAGTCACTCAGTCAGTCACTCAGTCAGTCACTCACTCAGTCACTCACCCACTCACTCACTCAGTCAGTCAGTCACTCAGTCAGTCACTCAGTCAGTCACTCACTCAGTCAGGCAGTCAGTCACTCACTCAGTCACTCACTCAGTCACTCAGTCACTCACTCAGTCACTCAGTCAGGCAGTCAGTCACTCAGTCACTCACTCAGTCACTCAGTCAGTCACGCACTCAGTCACTCACTCAGTCACTCACTCAGTCACTCACTCAGTCAGTCACTCAGTCACTCACACAGTGATGATGCACCTAGCCTGGCACCTCCACTCGCTGCTGCTGCTGCTGATGATGACACTGCTGCTGATGATGATGCTGATGATGATGCTGCTGCTGCTGATAATGATAATGACACATGATGATGATGATGATGACACTGATGATGACACTGCCGCTGCTACTGATGATGACACTGATGATGATGATGACACTGATGACACTGATGATGACACTACTGATGATGATGACGCTACTGATGATGATGATGATGACACTGATGATGATTATGACACTGATGATACTGATGATGATGATGACACTGATGATGATGATGACACTGATGATGATGACACTGATGATGATGACACTGATGATGATGACACTGATGATGACACTGATGATGACACTGATGATGATGACACTGATGATGATGACGACACTGATGATGATGACACTGATGATGATGATGATGACACTGATGATGATGATGACGATGATGACACTGATGATGATGATGATGACACTGATGATGATGATGACACTGATGACACTGATGATGATGACATTGATGATGACACTGATGATGATGCTGATGATGATGACACTGATGATGATGATGACACTGATGATGACACTGATGATGATGATGATGACACTGATGACGCTGATGACACTGATGATGATGACACTGATGATGACATTGATGATGATGACACTGATGATGATGACGATGATGACACTAATGACGATGATGATGATGACGATGATGATGACACTGATGATGACACTGATGATGATGATGATACTGATGATGATGACGCTGATGATGATGACGCTGATGATGATGACGCTGGTGATGATGACACTGATGATGATGATGATGACACTGATGATGACACTGATGATGATGATGATGACACTGATGATGATGACGCTGATGATGATGACACTGATGATGATGATGACACTGATGATGACACTGATGATGACACTGCTGATGACACTGATGATGATAATGACACTGCTGATGACACTGATGATGACACTGATGATGCCACTGATGATGATGACACTGATGATGATGATGACGACGATGACACTGATGATGACACTGATGATGATGATGACAATGATGATGATGACACTGATGATGATGATGATGATGACACTGATGATGACACTGATGATGACACTGATGATGACACTGATGATGATGATGACACTGATGACACTGATGATGACACTACTGATGATGATGACGCTACTGATGATGATGATGATGACACTGATGATGATTATGACACTGATGATACTGATGATGATGATGACACTGATGATGATGATGACACTGATGATGATGACACTGATGATGATGACACTGATGATGATGACACTGATGATGACACTGATGATGACACTGATGATGATGACACTGATGATGATGACGACACTGATGATGATGACACTGATGATGATGATGATGACACTGATGATGATGATGACGATGATGACACTGATGATGATGATGATGACACTGATGATGATGATGACACTGATGACACTGATGATGATGACATTGATGATGACACTGATGATGATGCTGATGATGATGACACTGATGATGATGATGACACTGATGATGACACTGATGATGATGATGATGACACTGATGACGCTGATGACACTGATGATGATGACACTGATGATGACATTGATGATGATGACACTGATGATGATGACGATGATGACACTAATGACGATGATGATGATGACGATGATGATGACACTGATGATGACACTGATGATGATGATGATACTGATGATGATGACGCTGATGATGATGACGCTGATGATGATGACGCTGGTGATGATGACACTGATGATGACACTGATGATGATGATGATGACACTGATGATGACACTGATGATGATGATGATGACACTGATGATGATGACGCTGATGATGATGACACTGATGATGATGATGACACTGATGATGACACTGATGATGACACTGCTGATGACACTGATGATGATAATGACACTGCTGATGACACTGATGATGACACTGATGATGCCACTGATGATGATGACACTGATGATGATGATGACGACGATGACACTGATGATGACACTGATGATGATGATGACAATGATGATGATGACACTGATGATGATGATGATGATGACACTGATGATGACACTGATGATGACAGTGATGATGATGATGACACTGATGATCATGATGATGATGGTGACAGTGGGTGAGCACCAGCTGACGGGCCACAAGGTCGCTGTGAAGATTCTGAACCGTCACAAAATCCGAAGCTTGGACGTCGTGGGGAAGATCAAACGGGAGATCCAGAACCTGAAGCTCTTCCGGCATCCACACATCATCAAGCTGTGAGGGATAAAGCGTGTACTCACTCGCTCGCTCAGTCACTCAGTCACTCACTCAGTCACTCACTCACCCACTCACTCACCACTCACCCACTCACTCACTCAGTCACTCACCCACTCACTCACCCACTCACTCACCCACTTACCCACTCACTCACCCACTTACCCACTCACTCACCCACCCACCCACTCACCCACTCACTCACTCAGTCACTCACCCACTCACTCACCCACTCACCCACTCACTCACCCACTCACTCACTCAGTCACTCACCCACTCACTCACCCACTCACCCACTCACTCACCCACTCACTCACTCACCCACTCACTCACCCACTCACTCACTCACCCACTCACTCACTCACCCACTCACTCACACACTGTATGTCTGTGTGTGTCTCTGTGTGTCTCTCTGTGTGTGTCTCTGTGTGTGTCTCTGTGTGAGTCTCTGTGTGTGTCTCTCTGTGTGTGTCTCTGTGTGTGTCTCTGTGTGTGTCTCTGTGTGTGTCTCTGTGTGTGTCTCTGTGTGAGTCTCTGTGTGTGTCTCTCTGTGTGTGTCTCTGTGTGTGTCTCTGTGTGTGTCTCTGTGTGTGTCTCTGTGTGTGTCTCTGTGTGTCTCTGTGTGTGTCTCTGTGTGTGTCTCTGTGTGTGTCTCTGTGTGTGTCTCTGTGTGAGTCTCTGTGTGTGTCTCTGTGTCTCTGTGTGTGTCTCTGTGTGTGTCTCTGTGTGTGTCTCTGTGTGTGTCTCTGTGTGTGTCTGTGTGTGTGTCTGTGTGTGTGTCTCTGTGTGTGTCTCTCTGTGTGTCTCTGTGTGTGTGTCTCTGTGTGTGTGTCTCTGTGTGTGTCTGTGTGTGTGTGTATCTGTGTGTGTCTCTGTGTGTGTCTCTGTGTGTGTCTCTGTGTGTGTCTCTGTGTGTGTCTCTGTGTGTGTCTCTGTGTGAGTCTCTCTGTGTGTGTCTCTCTGTGTGTGTCTCTGTGTGTGTCTCTGTGTGTGTCTCTGTGTCTCTGTGTGTGTCTCTGTGTGTGTCTCTGTGTGTCTCTGTGTGTGTCTCTGTGTGAGTCTCTGTGTGTGTCTCTGTGTGTCTCTGTGTGTGTCTCTGTGTGTGTCTCTGTGTGTGTCTCTGTGTGTGTCTGTGTGTGTGTCTGTGTGTGTGTCTCTGTGTGTGTCTCTCTGTGTGTCTCTGTGTGTGTGTCTCTGTGTGTGTGTCTCTGTGTGTGTCTCTGTGTGTGTGTATCTGTGTGTGTCTCTGTGTGTGTCTCTGTGTATGTCTCTGTGTGTGTCTCTGTGTGTGTCTCTGTGTGTGTCTCTGTGTGAGTCTCTCTGTGTGTGTCTCTGTGTGTGTCTCTGTGTGTGTCTCTGTGTCTCTGTGTGTGTCTCTGTGTCTCTGTGTGTGTGTCTGTGTGTGTCTCTGTGTGTGTCTCTGTGTGTGTGTCTGTGTGTGTGTCTCTGTGTGTGTCTCTGTGTGTGTGTCTGTGTGTCTCTGTGTGTCTCTGTGTGTGTCTCTGTGTGTGTCTCTGTGTGTGTCTCTGTGTGTCTCTGTCTCACTGTGTGTGTCTCTGTGTGTGTCTCTGTGTGTGTCTCTGTGTGTGTCTCTGTGTGTGTCTGTGTGTGTCTCTGTGTGTGTCTCTGTGTGTGTCTCTGTGTGTGTGTCTCTGTGTGTGTCTCTGTGTGTGTCTCTCTGTGTGTCTCTCTGTGTGTCTCTGTGTGTGTCTCTGTGTCTGTGTGTGTGTCTCTGTGTGTGTTTCTCTGTGTGTCTCTGTGTGTGTCTCTGTGTGTGTCTCTGTGTGTGTCTCTGTGTGTGTCTCTGTGTGTGTCTCTGTGTGTGTCTCTGTGTGTGTTTCTCTGTGTGTCTCTGTGTGTGTCTCTGTGTGTGTCTCTGTGTGTGTCTCTGTGTGTGTCTCTGTGTGTGTCTCTGTGTGTGTCTCTGTGTGTGTCTCTGTGTGTGTCTCTGTGTGTGTCTCTATGTGTGTCTCAGCTACCAAGTGATCAGTACTCCGACTGACTTCTTCATGGTCATGGAGTACGTGAGTGGGGGAGAGCTCTTTGATTACATCTGCAAGAATGGCCGGGTGAGTGTC
>NC_133750.1:1108179-1163858 GCF_048934315.1 Petromyzon marinus
GGGAGAGAGACACGGGGAGAGAGAGACACGGGGAGAGAGACACGGGGAGAGAGACACGGGGAGAGAGACACGGGGAGAGACACGGGGAGAGAGACACGGGGAGAGAGAGACACGGGGGGAGAGACACGGGGAGAGAGACACGGGGAGAGAGACACGGGGAGAGACACGGGGAGAGAGACACGGGGAGAGAGACACGGGGAGAGAGAGACACGGGGAGAGAGACACGGGGAGAGAGACACGGGGAGAGAGACACGGGGAGAGAGACACGGGGAGAGACACGGGGAGAGAGACACGGGGAGAGAGAGACACGGGGGGAGAGACACGGGGAGAGAGAGACACGGGGAGAGAGACACGGGGAGAGAGAGACACGGGGAGAGAGACACGGGGAGAGAGAGACACGGGGAGAGAGAGACACGGGGAGAGAGACACGGGGAGAGAGAGACACGGGGAGAGAGACACGGGGAGAGAGAGACACGGGGAGAGAGAGACACGGGGAAAGAGACACGGGGAGAGAGACACGGGGAGAGAGAGAGACACGGGGAGAGAGACACGGGGAGAGAGACACGGGGAGAGAGAGACACGGGGAGAGAGAGAGACACGGGGAGAGAGACACGGGGAGAGAGAGACACGGGGAGAGAGACACGGGGAGAGAGACACGGGGAGAGAGAGACACGGGGAGAGAGACACGGGGAGAGAGAGACACGGGGAGAGAGAGACACGGGGAGAGAGACACGGGGAGAGAGAGACACGGGGAGAGAGAGACACGGTGAGAGAGAGACACGGGGAGAGAGACACGGGGAGAGAGACACGGGGAGAGAGAGACACGGGGAGAGAGAGACACGGGGAGAGAGAGACACGGGGAGAGAGAGACACGGGGAGAGAGAGACACGGGGAGAGAGAGACACGGGGAGAGAGACACGGGGAGAGAGACACGGGGAGAGAGACACGGGGAGAGAGAGACACGGAGAGAGACACGGAGAGAGACACGGTGAGAGAGACACGGGGAGAGAGACACGGGGAGAGAGACACGGGGAGAGAGACACGGGGAGAGAGACACGGGGAGAGAGAGACACGGGGAGAGAGAGACACGGAGAGAGAGACACGGGGAGAGAGACACGGGGAGAGAGAGACACGGGGAGAGAGACACGGGGAGAGAGACACGGGGAGAGAGAGACACGGGGAGAGAGACACGGGGAGAGAGAGACACGGGGAGAGAGACACGGGGAGAGAGAGACACGGGGAGAGAGAGACACGGTGAGAGAGAGACACGGGGAGAGAGACACGGGGAGAGAGAGACACGGGGAGAGAGAGACACGGGGAGAGAGAGACACGGGGAGAGAGAGACACGGGGAGAGAGAGACACGGGGAGAGAGAGACACGGGGAGAGAGAGACACGGGGAGAGAGACACGGGGAGAGAGACACGGGGAGAGAGAGACACGGGGAGAGAGAGACACGGGGAGAGAGAGACACGGGGAGAGAGAGACACGGGGAGAGAGACACGGGGAGAGAGAGACACGGAGAGAGACACGGAGAGAGACACGGGGAGAGAGAGACACGGGGAGAGAGAGACACGGGGAGAGAGAGACACGGGGAGAGAGAGACACGGGGAGAGAGACACGGGGAGAGAGACACGGGGAGAGAGAGACACGGGGAGAGAGAGACACGGAGAGAGAGACACGGGGAGAGAGAGAGACACGGGGAGAGAGAGAGACACGGGGAGAGAGAGAGACACGGGGAGAGAGAGAGACACGGGGAGAGAGACACGGGGTGAGAGAGAGACACGGGGAGAGAGACACGGGGAGAGAGACACGGGGAGAGAGACACGGGGAGAGAGACACGGGGAGAGAGACACGGGGAGAGAGACACGGGGAGAGAGAGACACGGGGAGAGAGGCACGGGGAGAGAGACACGGTGAGAGAGACACGGGGTGAGAGAGAGACACGGGGAGAGAGACACGGGGAGAGAGACACGGGGAGAGAGACACGGGGAGAGAGACACGGGGAGAGAGACACGGGGAGAGAGACACGGGGAGAGAGAGACACGGGGAGAGAGACACGGGGAGAGAGACACGGGGAGAGAGACACGGGGAGAGAGAGAGACACGGGGAGAGAGAGACACGGGGAGAGAGAGACACGGGGAGAGAGACACGGGGAGAGAGAGACACGGGGAGAGAGAGAGACACGGGGAGAGAGACACGGGGAGAGAGACACGGGGAGAGAGACAAGGGGAGAGAGAGACACGGGGAGAGAGAGAGACACGGGGAGAGAGACACGGGGAGAGAGACACGGGGAGAGAGACACGGGGAGAGAGAGACACGGGGAGAGAGACACGGGGAGAGAGACACGGGGAGAGACACGGTGAGTGAGACACGCTGAGACACGCTGAGACACGGGGAGACACGCTGAGACACGTGTTTCTCTGTGTCTCCGTGTCTCTCTGTGTCTCTGTCTCTCTCTGTGTCTCTCTGTCTCTCTGTGTCTCTGTGTCTCTCTGTGTCTCTGTGTCTCTCTGTCTCTCTGTGTCTCTGTGTCTCTCTGTGTCTCTCTCTGTGTCTCTGTGTCTCTCTGTGTCTCTCTGTGTCTCTCTGTCTCTCTGTCTGTGTCTCTGTGTCTCTCTGTCTCTCTGTGTCTCTCTGTCTCTGTGTCTCTCTGTGTCTCTCTGTCTCTCTCTGTGTCTCTCTGTGTCTCCCTGTGTCTCTCTGTGTCTCTGTGTCTCTGTCTCTCTGTGTCTCTGTGTCTCACCGTGTCTCCACGTGTCTCACCGTGTCTCACCGTGTCTCCACGTGTCTCTCTGTCTCTCTCTGTGTCTCTGTGTCTCACCGTGTCTCTGTGTCTCCACGTGTCTCTCTGTCTCTCTCTGTGTCTCTGTGTCTCACCGTGTCTCTGTGTCTCCACGTGTCTCTCTGTCTCTCTCTGTGTCTCTGTGTCTCTCTGTCTCTCTGTGTCTCTCTGTGTCTCTCTGTCTCTCTCTGTCGCTCTCTGTGTCTCTCTGTGTCTCTCTGTGTCTCTGTCTCTCTGTGTCTCACCGTGTCTCACTGTGTCTAACCGTGTCTCCACGTGTCTCTCTGTCTCTCTCTGTGTCTCTGTGTCTCACCGTGTCTCTGTGTCTCCACGTGTCTCTCTGTCTCTCTCTGTGTCTCTGTGTCTCACCGTGTCTCTGTGTCTCCACGTGTCTCTCTGTCTCTCTCTGTGTCTCACCGTGTCTCTGTCTCTCTCTGTGTCTCTGTGTCTCCACGTGTCTCCACGTGTCTCCCTGTGTCTCCACGTGTCTCTCTGTGTCTCTGTGTCTCTCTCTGTGTCTCTGTGTCTCCACGTGTCTCCACGTGTCTCCACGTGTCTCTCTGTGTCTCTCTGTCTCTGTTTCTCTCCCCGTGTCTCTCTGTGTCTCTGTGCCTCACCGTGTCTCCACGTGTCTCTCTGTCTCTCTCTGTGTCTCTGTGTCTCCACGTGTCTCCACGTGTCTCTCTGTGTCTCTCTGTCTCTGTGTCTCTCCCCGTGTCTCTCTGTGTCTCTGTGTCTCACCGTGTCTCCACGTGTCTCTCTGTCTCTCTCTGTGTCTCTGTGTCTCCACGTGTCTCCACGTGTCTCTCTGTGTCTCTCCCCGTGTCTCTCTGTGTCTCTGTGTCTCTGTGTCTCCACGTGTCTCCACATGTCTCCCTGTGTCTCCACGTGTCTCTCTGTGTCTATGTGTCTCTCTCTGTGTCTCCACGTGTCTCCACGTGTCTCCACGTGTCTCTCTGTGTCTCTCTGTCTCTGTTTCTCTCCCCGTGTCTCTCTGTGTCTCTGTGCCTCACCGTGTCTCCACGTGTCTCTCTGTCTCTCTCTGTGTCTCTGTGTCTCCACGTGTCTCCACGTGTCTCTCTGTGTCTCTCTGTCTCTGTGTCTCTCCCCGTGTCTCTCTGTGTCTCACCGTGTCTCCACGTGTCTCTCTGTCTCTCTCTCTCTGTGTCTCTGTGTCTCCACGTGTCTCCACGTGTCTCTCTGTGTCTCTCCCCGTGTCTCTCTGTGTCTCTGTGTCTCACCGTGTCTCCACGTGTCTTTCTGTCTCTCTCTGTGTCTCTGTGTCTCCACGTGTCTCCCCGTGTCTCTCACTGTGTCTCTCTCACCGTGTCTCTCTCTGTCTCTCACCGTGTCTCTCACCGTGTCTCTCTCCGTGTCTCTCACCGTGTCTCTGTCCGTGTCTCTCTCTGTCTCTCCCCGTGTCTCACCGTGTCTCTCCCCGTGTCTCTCCCCGTGTCTCTCCCCGTGTCTTCCCCCGTGTCTCTCCCCCGTGTCTCTCCCTGTGTCTCACCGTGTCTCTCCATGTCTCCCTGTGTCTCACCGTGTCTCCCCGTGTCTTCCCCCGTGTCTCTCCCCCGTGTCTCACCGTGTCTCCCCATGTCTCTCCCCCGTGTCTCTCCCTGTGTCTCTCCCCCGTGTCTCTCTCTGTCTCTCCCCCGTGTCTCCCCGTGTCTCACCGTCTCTCCCCGTGTCTCTCCCCGTGTCTTCCCCCGTGTCTCTCCCACGTGTCTCCCTGTGTCTCGCCATGTCTCTCCCCCGTGTCTCCACGTGTCTCACCATGTCTCCACGTGTCTCCCCGTGTCTGACCGTGTCTCTCCCCGTGTCTCCCCGTGTCTCACCGTGTCTCCGTGTCTGAGTGAATGAGTGAAACTGAAACTGGGTGAGTGGTGAGTGGCTGGGTGAGTGAGTGGGTGGGTGAGTAATGGAATACTTCCACCCCCTCCACCCCCTCCACCTCTACCCCCACCACCACCACTCCAACCTCCACCCCCACCACAACCACCACCACCTCCTTCACCACCATCACCCCAACCTCCACCACCACCACCACCTCCACCCCACCACCACCTCCATCTCCTCCATCTCCACCTCCACCACCCCAACCACCACCCCAACCACCACCCCCACCACTACCACCACCATCTCCACCCCCTCCACAACCACCTCCACCACCTCCACCACCACCACCCCAACCACCACCACCATCACCACCACCACCACCCCCACCTCCTCCACCACCACCACCCCAACCATCACCACCACCACCACCTCCACCACCTCCATCTCCTCCACCACCACCACCCCAACCATCACCACCACCACCACCTCCACCACCTCCATCTCCTCCACCACCACCACCCCAACCTCCACCACCACCACCACCTCCACCACCTCCATCTCCTCCATCTCCCCCACCACCTCCATCTCCTCTTCCATCACCACCACCTCCATTTCCTCCATCTCTCCCACCACCTCCATCTCCACCACCCCAACCACCACCTCCACCACCCCCTCCACCACCACCACCTCCACCACCACCATCACAACGACCACCTGCACCTCCATTTCCTCCATCTCTCCCACCACCTCCATCTCCTCCATCTCCTCCTCCACCACCACCACCTCCACCACCACCACCACCACCTCCATCACCCCAACCACCACCTCCACCACCACCACCACCACCACCTCCACCCCCGTCTGCCAGCCTGTACGCTGGGCCCGAAGTGGACATCTGGTCTAGCGGTGTGATCCTGTACGCGTTGCTGTGTGGAACACTGCCCTTCGATGATGACCACGTGCCCACGCTCTTCCGCAAGATCCGGGAAGGGGTCTTCCACGTGCCGGACTACTTGCCCAGAGGCCTAGCGGCTCTGCTGCTGCACATGCTACAGGTCGACCCGCTCAGACGGGCCAACATCAAGGACATCCGGTGAGTAGTAGTACTAGTTAGTACTAGTAGTACTAGTACTACTAGCTAGTAGTACTAGTAGTACTAGTACTACTAGGACTACTTGCCCCGAGGCCTAGCGGCTCTGCTGCTGCACATGCTACAGGTCGACCCGCTCAGACGGGCCAACATCAAGGACATCCGGTGAGTAGTAGTACTAGTTAGTACTAGTAGTACTAGTACTACTAGCTAGTAGTACTGGTACTACTAGTACTAGCTAGTAGTACTAGTAGTAGTACTGGTACTACTAGGACTACTTGCCCAGAGGCCTAGCGGCTCTGCTGCTGCACATGCTACAGGTCGACCCGCTCAGACGGGCCAACATCAAGGACATCCGGTGAGTAGTAGTACTAGTAGCTAGTAGTAGTAGTACTAGTACTAGTAGTACTAGTAGTAGTACTAGCTAGTAGTACTAGCTAGTAGTAGTACTAGCTAGTAGTACTAGTAGTACTGGTACTACTAGGACTACTTGCCCCGAGGCCTAGCGGCTCTGCTGCTGCACTTGCTACAGGTCGACCCGCTCAGACGGGCCAACATCAAGGACATCCGGTGAGTAGTAGTAGTGGTAGCTAGTAGTAGTACCAGTACTACTAGCTAGTAGTACTAGTAGTAGTACTGGTAGTACTAGGACTACTTGCCCAGAGGCCTAGCGGCTCTGCTGCTGCACATGCTACAGGTCGACCCGCTCAGACGGGCCAACATCAAGGACATCCGGTGAGTAGTAGTAGTAGTAGCTAGTAGTACCAGTAGTACTGGTACTACTAGCTAGTACTACTAGCTAGTAGTACCAGTAGTAGTACTAGTAGTAGCTAGTACTAGCTAGTAGTAGTACTAGTAGTAGTACTAGCTAGTAGTAGTACTAGTAGTAGTACTACTAGTACTACAAGCTAGTACTACTACTAGCTAGTACCACTACTAGCTAGTACTACTACTAACTAGTACTACTGCTAGCTAGTACCACTACTAGCTAGTACTACTACTAACTAGTACTACTACTAGCTAGTACCACTACTAGCTAGTACTACTACTACTACTAGCTAGTACCACTACTAGCTAGTACTACTACTAGCTAGTACTACTGCTAACTACTGCTTGATTCCCTGCGTGAGTGAGTACTTGTACTAACTGGTGAGTACTTGTACTAACTGGTGAGTACTTGTACTAGCTGGTGAGTACTTGTACTAGCTGGTGAGTACTTGTACTGACTGGTGAGTGCTTGTACTAGCTGGTGAGTACTTGTGCTAACTGGTGAGTACTAGTACTGACTGGTACCTGGTCCTCTCTGCTACAGGGAGTACGAGTGGTTCAAGAAGGACCTCCCTGGGTACCTGTTCCCCGCTACAGCTAGTACCACTACTAGCTAGTAGTACTAGTACTTGTACTAACTAGTACCTGGTCCTCTCTACAGCGAGTACGAGTGGTTCAAGAAGGACCTCCCTGGGTACCTGTTCCCCGCTACAGCTTGTACCACTACTAGCTAGTAGTACTACTAGCTAGTACCACTACTAGCTAGTACTACAACTAACTAGTTAGTACTACTACTAACTGGTGAGTACTACGACTAACTAGTACCTGGTCCTCTACAGGGAGTACGAGTGGTTCAAGAAGGACCTCCCTGGGTACCTGTTCCCCGCTACAGCTAGTACCACTACTAGCTAGTACTACTACTAGCTAGTAGGACTAGTACTACTACTAACTGGTACTAACAGGTACCTGGTCCTCTACAGGGAGTACGAGTGGTTCAAGAAGGACCTCCCTGGGTACCTGTTCCCCGCTACAGCTTGTACTACTACTAGCTAGTAGTAGTACTAGTACTTGTACTAACTGGTGAGTACTAGTACTAACTAGTACCTGGTCCTCTCTGCTACAGCGAGTACGAGTGGTTCAAGAAGGACCTCCCTGGGTACCTGTTCCCTGCTACAGCTTGTACCACTACTAGCTAGTACCACTACTAGCTAGTAGTACCACTACTAACTAGTACCTGGTCCTCTACAGGGAGTACGAGTGGTTCAAGAAGGACCTCCCTGGGTACCTGTTCCCCGCTACAGCTAGTACCACTACTAGCTAGTACTACTACTAGCTAGTAGTAGTACTAGTACTAACTAGTACCTGGTCCTCTACAGGGAGTACGAGTGGTTCAAGAAGGACCTCCCTGGGTACCTGTTCCCCGCTACAGCTAGTACCACTACTAGCTAGTAGTACCAGTACTTGTACTAACTGGTGAGTACTTGTACTAACTAGTACCTGGTCCTCTCTCTACAGGGAGTACGAGTGGTTCAAGAAGGACCTCCCTGGGTACCTGTTCCCCGCTACAGCTTGTACCACTAGTAGCTAGTACTTGTACTAACTAGTACCTGGTCCTCTCTGCTACAGCGAGTACGAGTGGTTCAAGAAGGACCTCCCTGGGTACCTGTTCCCCGCTACAGCTAGTACCACTACTAGCTAGTAGGACTAGTACTTGTACTAACTGGTACTAGTACTAACTAGTACCTGGTCCTCTCTGCTACAGCGAGTACGAGTGGTTCAAGAAGGACCTCCCTGGGTACCTGGTCCCCACTACAGCTAGTACCACTACTAGCTAGTACTTGTACTAACTGGTGAGTACTAGTACTAACTAGTACCTGGTCCTCTCTGCTACAGGGAGTACGAGTGGTTCAAGAAGGACCTCCCTGGGTACCTGTTCCCCACTACAGCTTGTACCACTACTAGCTAGTAGGACTAGTACTACTACTAACTGGTACTAGTACTAACTAGTAGCTGGTCCTCTCTGCTACAGGGAGTACGAGTGGTTCAAGAAGGACCTCCCTGGGTACCTGTTCCCCACTACAGCTTGTACCACTACTAGCTAGTACTTGTACTAACTGGTGAGTACTAGTACTAACTAGTACCTGGTCCTCTGCTACAGCGAGTATGAGTGGTTCAAGAAGGACCTCCCTGGGTACCTGTTCCCCGCTACAGCTAGTACCACTACTAGCTAGTAGTACCACTAGCTAGTACTACTACTAGCTAGTACTAGTACTAACTAGTACCTGGTCCTCTACAGGGAGTACGAGTGGTTCAAGAAGGACCTCCCTGGGTACCTGTTCCCCGCTACAGCTAGTACCACTACTAGCTAGTACTTGTACTAACTGGTGAGTACTTGTACTAACTGGTCCCTCTCTGCTACAGCGAGTACGAGTGGTTCAAGAAGGACCTCCCTGGGTACCTGTTCCCCGCTACAGCTAGTACCACTACTAGCTAGTACTACTACTAACTGGTACTAGTACTAACTAGTACCTGGTCCTCTCTGCTACAGGGAGTACGAGTGGTTCAAGAAGGACCTCCCTGGGTACCTGTTCCCCGCTACAGCTAGTACCACTACTAGCTAGTACTTGTACTAACTAGTACCTGGTCTTCTCTGCTACAGGGAGTACGAGTGGTTCAAGAAGGACCTCCCTGGGTACCTGTTCCCCGCTACAGCTAGTACCACTACTAGCTAGTACCACTACTAGCTAGTAGTAGTACTAGTACTAACTAGTACCTGGTCCTCTCTGCTACAGGGAGTACGAGTGGTTCAAGAAGGACCTCCCTGGGTACCTGTTCCCCACTACAGCTAGTACCACTACTAGCTAGTAGTACCAGTACTTGTACTAACTGGTGAGTACTTGTACTAACTAGTACCTGGTCCTCTCTGCTACAGGGAGTACGAGTGGTTCAAGAAGGACCTCCCTGGGTACCTGTTCCCCGCTACAGCTAGTACCACTACTAGCTAGTACCACTACTAACTAGTACCTGGTCCTCTACAGGGAGTACGAGTGGTTCAAGAAGGACCTCCCTGGGTACCTGTTCCCCACTACAGCTTGTACCACTACTAGCTAGTAGGACTAGTACCAGTACTACTACTAACTGGTCCCTCTCTGCTACAGGGAGTACGAGTGGTTCAAGAAGGACCTCCCTGGGTACCTGTTCCCTGCTACAGCTTGTACCACTACTAGCTAGTACCACTACTAACTAGTACCTGGTCCTCTACAGGGAGTACGAGTGGTTCAAGAAGGACCTCCCTGGGTACCTGTTCCCTGCTACAGCTTGTACCACTACTAGCTAGTACCACTACTAACTAGTACCTGGTCCTCTACAGGGAGTACGAGTGGTTCAAGAAGGACCTCCCTGGGTACCTGTTCCCCACTACAGCTTGTACCACTACTAGCTAGTAGGACTAGTACCAGTACTACTACTAACTGGTCCCTCTCTGCTACAGGGAGTACGAGTGGTTCAAGAAGGACCTCCCTGGGTACCTGTTCCCCGACGATGGTTCCCACGATGCCAAGGTCGTGGACGATGATGCCGTGCGCGAGGTGACGGAGAAGTTTGAGTGCTCGGAGGACGAGGTGATGGCCAGCCTCTACGGTGGTGACCCACAGGTACCGGTGGTGGGTGGTGGTGGTGGGTGGTGGTGGGTGGTGGTGGGTGGTGGTGGGTGGTGGTGGGTGGTGGTGGGTGGTAGTGGTGGGGGGTAGTGGGGGGGGGATAGTGGGGGGGAGAGGGTGGTGGTGGGGGGGGGTTGACTAAACGCGAGACAAGGGTCTCTCGCAGAGAGAGATGAGAATTTCTGCGGATGACAATTTATACCCTGCACCTCTTCCATCTCCTCCTCCACCTCCTCCACCTCCATCTCCACCACCTCCTCCACCACCTCCACCTCCTCCATCTCCTCCTCCACCTCCTCCACCACCACCTCCATCTCCACCACCACCTCCTCCACCACCTCCACCTCCTCCACCTCCTCCATCTCCACCTCCACCACCTCCTCCACCACCTCCACCTCCTCCACCATCACCACCACCACCACCATCACCACCACCACCATCACCACCACCACCATCACCACCACCACCACCATCATCACCACCACCATCACCACCACCATCACCACCACCATCACCACCATCACCACCATCACCACCACCACCACCATCACCACCACCACCACCATCACCACCACCACCACCATCACCACCACCACCATCACCACCACCTCCATCTCCTCCTCCACCTCCATCACCACCAACTCCATCTCCACCTCCTCCACCACCAACTCCATCTCCACCTCCTCCACCACCACCACCTCCATCTCCTCCACCTCCTCCACCATCTCCACCATCACCACCACCTCCATCTCCTCCTCCACCTCCATCACCACCAACTCCATCTCCACCTCCTCCATCACCACCACCACGTCCATCTCCACCACCTCCCCCACCCCCCCACCCTCCCCTCCCCCCACCCCCCTCCCCCCCACCCACCCACCCACCCACCACCCCCCCACCACATTCCCACAAGGATCAGCTGTCCGTGGCCTACCACCTCATCATCGACAATCGCCGCATCTTGAGCCAGGCGAAGGACTTCTACCTGGCATCGTCACCGCCCCTCTCCTCCTCCTCCTCCTCCTCCTTCCTCGTCGAGGGCCCCGACCACGCTCGTCCTCACCCTGAGCGCATCCTCCCCCCGCCGCCCCCATCGCCCCCACCACCGCCCCCGGCGTCCTCCACCTCCTCCGCCACCTCCACCTCCTCCTCCACCTCCTCCTCCACCTCCTTGCCACCGCCACAGCCGCCCTCATCGGCTGCGGCCGCGGCCGCTGTAGCTCCGTTCGGCAGCGGCGGGGAACCTTCCGTCGGTCGTCCATCATCCTCATCATCATCCTCATCCTCCTCCGCATCAGCATCCTCCTCCTCCTCAGCGGCTGCATCAGCGGCTGCATCAGCAGCTGCAGCAGTGCCCCAGCTGCACAAGAGGCCGCTGGACGCCCTCCACGCCACGCACAGGCCCAAGCCTCAGGCCCTAAAGAAGGCCAAGTGGCACCTCGGCATCCGAAGCCAGAGTAGGCCGCTGGACATCATGGCCGAGGTGTACAGGGCCATGTGCCAGCTGGGATACCAGTGGAAGGTGGGTGGGTGGGTGTGGTGGTGTGGGTGGGTGGACATGGTGTGTGGTGTAGTGTGGTGTGGTTTGGTGTGGTGGGTGGGTGTGGTGGACGTGGTGGGTGGACGTGGTAGGTGTGGTGGACGTGGTGGTGGGTGGGTGGGCGTGGTGGGTGGGTGCTGGTGGGTGGGTGGGCGTGGTGGGTGGGTGCTGGTGGGTGGGTGGGCGTGGTGGGTGGACGTGACGGTGGGTGGGTGGATGGGGTGGTGGTGTAGTGGTGGTGGTGTAGTGGTGGTGTAGTGGTGGTGGTGGTGTAGTGGTGGTGGTGTAGTGGTGGTGTAGTGGTGATGGTGTGGTGGTGCTGTGGTGGTGGTGTAGTGGTGGTGGTGTGTAAACATTGACACTGGGGAGACAAAGGCGGTCGGGCGTGGTGCTGGCCACCCACCCCCTCGTGTACCGTTCCGGCCTTCATAGGTGGTGCTCGCTAACAGCACTTGCCCCTACAGTCTGTTACGGGCTATATGGGGGATCTTTGTGTCTGTGTGTGTGTCTGTGTGTGTGTGTGTGTCTGTGTGTGTCTGTCTGTGTGTGTCTGTGTGTGTGTGTGTGTCTGTGTGTGTGTCTCTGGGTGTGTGTCTGGGTGTGTGTGTCTGTGTGTATGTGTATGTAAGTGTGTGTATGTGTATGTAAGTGTGTGTATGTGTATGTAAGTGTGTGTGTATGTAAGTTTGTAAGTGTGTGTGTAAGTGTGTGTGACTGTGTGTGTGACTGTGTGTGTGTGTCTGTGTGTGTCTTTGTGTGTGTCTCTGGGTGTGTGTCTGGGTGTGTGTGTCTGTGTGTGTGTGTTTGTCTGTCTGTGTATGTGTATGTAAGTGTGTGTATGTGTATGTAAGTGTGTGTGTATGTAAGTTTGTAAGTGTGTGTGTAAGTGTGTGTGACTGTGTGTATGTGACTGTGTGTGTGTGTAGTGAATGCGTTCCATCTGCGTGTGTCTGTGTGTGTGTGTGACTGTGTGTGTATGTGTGTGTGTCTGTGTGTGTGTAAGTGTGTGTGTGTCTGTGTGTGTGTGTCTGTGTGTGTGTATGTAAGTGTGTGTGTAAGTGTGTGTGACTGTGTGTGTGTCTGTGTGTAAGTGTGTGTGACTGTGTGTGTGTCTGTGTGTAAGTGTGTGTGACTGTGTGTGTGTCTGTGTGTGTCTGTGTGTGTCTGTGTGTGACTGTGTGTGTCTGTGTGTGTGTGTGTATTTAAGTGTGTGTGTATGTAAGTGTGTGTGTATGTATGTAAGTGTGACTGTGTCTGTGTGTGTGTCTGTGTGTATGTAAGTGTGCCGGACGGGCAACTCTGTCGTGGACAGCGCTGTGGGGGGAGATCCAATTTTGATTGGCTCCTCCCCTCATGGCATATGTGTCCACCACAGGGGCTAAACGGGGGCTCTGGACGGGTGCGAGGGGCTGGTAACCCCTCCACCTTCAATTAATTACCACAAAACCACGAATTAAAGTGAAATATGTAACAACTAAGCTTGTGCCGGAGGCCCCGGGGGGCCAGGCGTCTATGACGTCTCCTGGCCAAACCCCAATTGGCGGAGCCAGGAGATTGAATACCTACCCTCGGGGCTACTCCAGAAACAACGAAAAGCCACTACGGGTGGCCACGTGGAATGTTCGAACGCTCACTGCAGAGGAGAGGCTGCCACTCCTCTGTCGGGAGCTGGACCGGTACCGCCTGGATCTATGCGGCATTCAGGAGGTCCGGTGGACCGGCTCTGGCTCCTGCCACCATGAGGGGTGGACAGTCCTCTACTCGGGGCAGCAGACTGCCAAACAACAGGGTGTGGGTCTTCTTTTGAACAAAAGAATGAAGGGGGCGTGGGAGCGTGGCGGTGAGGTGTGGGAAGCTGTAAGCCCCAGGCTACTTTGGGCTCGCCTTCCCATCAACCGGAGGCGAGGAATGGTGGTCGTGGTTACTTATGCCCCCACCGAAGATGAACATCCGTGGAGGGATGCAGGCAAAGCCGATGAGTCAGATGCCTTCTATGACCTCCTGTCACAGGTGCTGGCTAAAGTGGCCCCTCGGGATAGAGTCATCATGTTGGGTGACTTCAATGCCCGAGTTGGTCATGATACTGGCACCTGGTCTGGAGTGATTGGAGGGCATGGGCCAGATCAGCTCAATAACAACGGTAGGAGGCTGCTAGATTTTTGTGCAGCCCATGGGCTTGTAATTACCAACACGCTGTTCCGGCATCGGCGCATCCACACAACATCATGGATGCATGCCGGGTCCAAGCAAGAACATCTGCTGGACTACATAGTGACAGACCAGCGAATGCGAGCCCATGTCCTTGACACCAGGACCTACCGTGGAGCTGATCTGCCCTCTGACCATCGACTAGTCATCTGTAAGATGCGCCTGCCATTCTTCCACTCCGGTGGTGGGTGTACACCCAGGACCCCATTCCAACCTAAAGTGGCCTGGTCTCAGTTATCTGATGAAAGTTGCAAGCGAGAATTTCATCATCGCTTGCGGCTGGGATTGGCATCGTCCCCGACTCCTCCTGATGTCGAGGGTAAATGGGCGAGGTTTAGGACTGTGACTCATGCAGCTGCAATGGCTGCTTTGGGTACGCGGTCCAGACCTCCCCAGACACCCTGGATGACAGAGGAGTTGTTCACGGTGGTTGAGAAAAAGCGACAGGCCCACTCGCATCGGCTACAGAATCCCACGTCAGAGAATGAGGAGGCTTACCGCAGCCTTCGCTCGGAGGTTCGGAGAGCCGTGAGGCGCTGCAAGGATGGGTGGTGGTCGCGGGTTGCTGAGGAGATGGAGTCTGCCTCAGTGGCCCGTGATCACAAATCGCTATTTAACTCCATCAAAAAAGTAACCTGCAGCGCCACACCTATTACCATCATTAGGGGAAAAAACGGTGATCCAATTTCCGACCCCCAGGAACAGGTTCGCAGATTTGCTGAGCATTTCTGTGAGGTCCTGGGGGAGGGAAAATCCCACAGCCAGGAAAACATCGTGGCACAAAGTGAGGATGACCCTGCTGAGGCTGCGGTGCCTCAAATATTGGATGAAGTCACCCCCTGTGAGTGGCTGGCTGAGGTGCCATCTGCTGAGGAAGTATTGAAGGCGATCCGGAGTCTGAGACCAGGAAAGGCAGCGGGCAGAGATGATCTCCCAAGCGAAATGCTGAGGGAGGGTGGCGTTTGTGCACAGACTGCCCTATATGACATCATAACAACAGTCTGGACCACTGGACGGGTTCCGCAGGATTGGAAGGATGCCCTGGTGGTCCCCCTTTTTAAGAAGGGGGACCGCACAGACTGTAACAACTACAGGGGCATCTCACTCCTCAGTGTGCCGGGAAAGGTCCTGGCAAGGATTATTCAGCATCGCCTTGCCAGGCACGCTGAGGAGAGGCTTGCGGAGCCCCAATGCGGTTTCAGGAAAGGGCGGTCCTGCACAGATGCCATATTTTCTGTCCGTCTGCTACAGCAGAGGTGTAGGGAATTCCAACAAGACCTACATCTCTGCTTTATTGACCTGGTCAAGGCCTATGATACCATCAGTAGGCCTGGGCTCTGGGTCGTTCTTCGTGCTTTTGGAGTACCTGACCCTCTGCTCACGATCATTAAGGACCTTCATGATGGTGAGCGGGCCCGGGTAAAACTACGTGGCCGGGAGTCAGAGCCATTCCCTGTACACCTTGGGGTGCGACAGGGATGTCCTCTGGCTCCCACATTATTTAACATCTATTTTGACCACGTAGTTCGTGAAGCCTTCAATAGCTGTACCGGGGGAATCTCCATATGGTACAGATATAATGGGAGGCTAATCGATGCCCGGGTGCGGTCAAGGGATGGCTCCCTATTGCTCAACCACGTTATGTATGCTGATGACTTGGTAATAGCTGCTCAGTCAGAGGAGGAGTTGGAGACGCTGCTGCTGAGACTGGAGCGTGCCACTAAGAGGTGGGGCCTTACCATCAGCCCCACAAAAACTAAGCACCTGCCTGGGTATTTTGTACCATCGGACACTCCACCCCCACAACTCCCAATCGGTGATGGGGCAGTTGTGGAGAGAGTGGAGAGTTTCCCATACCTGGGCAGTGTGCTTATGACTGGCTCCAGTTTAACAGCAGAGGTCTCACTCCGAATCAGTCGAGCGGCAATATCTTTTCATCGGTTGCGTAACGCTGTGTGGAAGCTACCTGGTCTGTCGCTCCGCACTAAGCTTCAGGTCTTCTCGGCCACGGTCATTCCCTCCCTTCTCTACGCTTGCGAAACGTGGACCCCCCTAATGGAACATCTTCGCCGGTTAGAAACATTTAGGCTGACCTGCCTACGATCCATCCTGGGTTTAACCAGACTGGATTGTGTGAGGAGCTCACAAATCCTTGAAAGATCTGGGCAGGGTCCCATCGGTGAGCTCCTCCGGCAGGCAAGGCTGCGATGGCTGGGTCATGTAGCCCGCATGCCCAGCCACCGCATGCCGAAACAGCTTTTGTTTGGCCGGATTGAGGGGGCTAAGCGGGCGCGGCACGGGCTAGAGAAGAGATGGAGTGATGTGGTACAGGAGGACGTGGAGCTGAGTGGACTTGCCGATGACTGGTACCAGCGGTGTCAAGATCGGCCTCTGTGGAGGAGGCTCGTGAAGGATGCTACTGGGCAGTTGGAGGCAGTCGCCCTCCAACAACAACGGAGGGCGGAGGAGCGACGCTCACAACAGCGAGCGGAGCGCCGGGTGGCTAAAGCACAGCAGGTTGGCACAGTAGGGGGCACAGGTGGTGCATCAGCCAGTCATCTCAGTCAGTCGACCCGTGGCACCTGGGTCTGCCCCGTGACCTCCTGCCAGCGGGCGTTCGACACTTCACGTGGCCTCAGGGTGCACATAGCCTGGCACAAGCGTCGTGGTGACGTCACCGCCACTTAGTGGCGAATGGCGGTTGTTGTTGTTGTTGTTGATGTAAGTGTGTAAGTGTGTGACTGTGTGTGTAGGTAGTGAACGCGTTCCATCTGCGTGTGTGTCTGTGTGTGTCTGTGTGTGACTGTGTGTGTGTATGTAAGTGTGTAAGTGTGTAAGTGTGTGACTGTGTGTGTATGTAAGTGTGTAAGTGTGTGTGACTGTGTGTGTAAGTGTGTAAGTGTGTGTGTGTGTAAGTGTGTAAGTGTAAGTGTGACTGTGTGTGTGTAGGTAGTGAATGCGTTCCATCTGCGTGTGTGTCTGTGTGTGACTGTGTGTGTGTATGTGTGTCTGTGTGTGTGTATGTAAGTGTGTCTGTGTCTGTGTGTGTGTGACTGTGTGTGTGTCTGTGTAAGTGTGTAAGTGTAAGTGTGTGTGTAAGTGTCTGTGTCTGTGTGTGTGTCTGTGTCTGTGTGTGTGTGACTGTGTGTGTGTCTGTGTAAGTGTGTATATGTAAGTGTGTGTGTGTGTGTGTAAGTGTGACTGTGTCTGTTTGTGTGTGTGTAGGTAGTGAACGCGTTCCATCTGCGTGTGACTGTGTGTGTGTCTGTGTGTGACTGTGTAAGTGTGTAAGTGTGACTGTGTCTGTGTGTGTAAGTGTGTGTGTAAGTGTGTGTGTAAGTGTGTAACTGTAAGTGTGTAAATGTAAGTGTGTAAGTGTGTGAGTGTGACTGTGTGTGTCTGTGTGTGTGTCTGTGTAAGTGTGTGTGACTGTGTGTCTGTGTGTGAGTGTGTAAGTGTAAGTGTGACTGTGTGTGTGTGTGTAAGTGTAAGTGTGTGAGTGTGTGTCTGTGTGTAGGTAGTGAACGCGTTCCATCTGCGTGTGTGTGTGTGTGTGTATGTAAGTGTGACTGTGTGACTGTGTGTGTCTGTGTGTGTAAGTGTGTAAGTGTGTGTATGTAAGTGTGTAAGTGTAAGTGTGTGTCTGTGTGTGTGTGTGACTGTGTGTGTGTCTGTGTGTAAGTGTGTAAGTGTAAGTGTGTAAGTGTGACTGTGTGTGTCTGTGTGTGTGTAAGTGTGTGTGTGTAAGTGTGTGTGTGTAAGTGTGTGAGTGTAAGTGTGTAAGTGTAAGTGTGACTGTGTGTGTAGGTAGTGAACGCATTCCATCTGCGTGTGTCTGTGTGTGACTGTGTGTGTGACTGTGTGTGTGTATGTAAGTGTGTGTGTCTGTGTGTGTGTGTGACTGTGTGTGTGACTGTGTATGTGTGTGTGTGTAAGTGTGTGTGTGTCTGTGTGTGTGTGTGTCTGTGTGTGTGTGTGTGTGTCTGTGTCTGTGTGTGTGTGTATGTGTGTGTGTCTGTGTGTGTGTAAGTGTGTGTGTGTCTGTGTGTGTGTGTGTGACTCTGTGTGTCTGTGTGTGTGTGTATTTAAGTGTGTGTGTATGTAAGTGTGTGTGTGTGTGTGACTGTGTGTATGTATGTAAGTGTGACTGTGTCTGTGTGTGTGTCTGTGTGTATGTAAGTGTGTAAGTGTGTGACTGTGTGTGTAGGTAGTGAACGCGTTCCATCTGCGTGTGAGTCTGTGTGTGTCTGTGTGTGACTGTGTGTGTGTATGTAAGTGTGTGTGTGTGACTGTGTGTGTAAGTGTGTAAGTGTGTGTGTCTGTGTGTGTGTAGGTAGTGAACGCGTTCCATCTGCGTGTGTGTCTGTGTGTGTCTGTGTGTGACTGTGTGTGTGTATGTAAGTGTGTAAGTGTGTGTGTCTGTGTGTGTGTAGGTAGTGAACGCGTTCCATCTGCGTGTGTGTCTGTGTGTGACTGTGTGTGTGTATGTAAGTATGTAAGTGTGTAAGTGTGTGTGTGTGACTGTGTGTGTATGTAAGTGTGTAAGTGTGTGTGACTGTGTGTGTGTAAGTGTAAGTGTGTAAGTGTGTGTGTGTGTAAGTGTGTAAGTGTAAGTGTGTATGTAAGTGTGTGTGTGTGTGTCTGTGTCTGTGTGTGTGTGACTGTGTGTGTGTCTGTGTAAGTGTGTATATGTAAGTGTGTGTGTGTGTAAGTGTGACTGTGTGTCTGTTTGTGTGTGTGTAGGTAGTGAACGCGTTCCATCTGCGTGTGTGTCTGTGTGTGTCTGTGTGTGACTGTGTGTGTGTATGTAAGTGTGTAAGTGTGTGTGTCTGTGTGTGTGTAGGTAGTGAACGCGTTCCATCTGCGTGTGTGTCTGTGTGTGACTGTGTGTGTGTATGTAAGTATGTAAGTGTGTAAGTGTGTGTGTGTGACTGTGTGTGTATGTAAGTGTGTAAGTGTGTGTGACTGTGTGTGTGTAAGTGTAAGTGTGTGTGTAAGTGTGTAAGTGTAAGTGTGTATGTAAGTGTGTGTGTCTGTGTCTGTGTGTGTGTGACTGTGTGTGTGTCTGTGTAAGTGTGTATATGTAAGTGTGTGTGTGTGTAAGTGTGACTGTGTGTCTGTTTGTGTGTGTGTAGGTAGTGAACGCGTTCCATCTGCGTGTGTGTCTGTGTGTGTCTGTGTGTGACTGTGTGTGTGTATGTAAGTGTGTAAGTGTGTGTGTCTGTGTGTGTGTAGGTAGTGAACGCGTTCCATCTGCGTGTGTGTCTGTGTGTGACTGTGTGTGTATGTAAGTGTGTAAGTGTGTGTGACTGTGTGTGTGTAAGTGTGTAAGTGTGTGTGTGTGTAAGTGTAAGTGTGTAAGTGTGACTGTGACTGTGTGTGTGTAGGTAGTGAACGCGTTCCATCTGCGTGTGTGTCTGTGTGTGACTGTGTGTGTGTATGTGTGTCTGTGTGTGTGTATGTAAGTGTGTGTGTCTGTGTGTGTGTGAGACTGTGTGTGTGTCTGTGTAAGTGTGTAAGTGTAAGTGTGTATGTAAGTGTCTGTGTCTGTGTGTGTGTCTGTGTCTGTGTGTGTGTGACTGTGTGTGTGTCTGTGTAAGTGTGTATATGTAAGTGTGTGTGTGTGTAAGTGTGACTGTGTGTCTGTTTGTGTGTGTGTAGGTAGTGAACGCGTTCCATCTGCGTGTGACTGTGTGTGTGTCTGTGTGACTGTGTGTGACTGTGTAAGTGTGACTGTGTGTCTGTGTGACTGTGTGTGTGTAAGTGTAAGTGTGTGTATGTATGTGTGTGTAAGTGTGTAAGTGTGACTGTGTGTGTGTGTAAGTGTGTAAGTGTAAGTGTGTGTAAGTGTAAGTGTGTGTCTGTGTCTGTGTGTGTGTGTAAGTGTGTAAGTGTGACTGTGTGTGACTGTGTGACTGTGTGTGACTGTGTGTGTAGGTAGTGAACGCGTTCCATCTGCGTGTGACTGTGTGTGTGTCTGTGTGACTGTGTGTGACTGTGTAAGTGTGACTGTGTGTCTGTGTGACTGTGTGTGTGTAAGTGTAAGTGTGTGTATGTATGTGTGTGTAAGTGTGTAAGTGTGACTGTGTGTGTGTGTAAGTGTGTAAGTGTAAGTGTGTGTAAGTGTAAGTGTGTGTCTGTGTCTGTGTGTGTGTGTAAGTGTGTAAGTGTGACTGTGTGTGACTGTGTGACTGTGTGTGACTGTGTGTGTAGGTAGTGAACGCGTTCCATCTGCGTGTGACTGTGTGTGTGTCTGTGTGACTGTGTGTGACTGTGTAAGTGTGACTGTGTGTCTGTGTGACTGTGTGTGAGTGTGTAAGTGTGTAAGTGTGTGTGACTGTGTAAGTGTGACTGTGTGTGTGTGACTGTGTGACTGTGTCTGTGTGTGTGTAGGTAGTGAACGCGTTCCATCTGCGTGTGACTGTGTGTGTGTAAGTGTGTAAGTGTGACTGTGTGTGACTGTGTCTGTGTGTAGGTAGTGAACGCGTTCCATCTGCGTGTGACTGTGTGTGTGTAAGTGTGTAAGTGTGACTGTGTGTGACTGTGTGTGTCTGTGTGTAGGTAGTGAACGCGTTCCATCTGCGTGTGACTGTGTGTCTGTGTAAGTGTGACTGTGTGTGACTGTGTGTGTCTGTGTGTAGGTAGTGAACGCGTTCCATCTGCGTGTGACTGTGTGTGTGTCTGTGTGACTGTGTGTGACTGTGTGTGACTGTGTCTGTGTGTGTATGTAAGTGTGTAAGTGTGACTGTGTGTGTCTGTGTGTGTGTAGGTAGTGAACGCGTTCCATCTGCGTGTGCGTCACCACCACTCTGTGACGGGTAACTGGGTCAAGATGAGTCTGCAGCTCTACAAGGTGGATGCCAGCTATCTGCTGGACTTCAAGAGCATAGAAGGTTCATCAACATCATCAACAACATGTTCATCAACATCAACATCATCATCATCTTCATCAACATCAACAACAACATCTTCATCATCATCATCATGTTCATCAACATCATCAACATCAACATCAACAACAACATCAACATGTTCATCAACATCATCATCATCAACATCATCTTCATCATCAACATCACCATCATCAACATCATCAACATCATGTTCATCATCTTCATCAACATCATCATCCACATCATCATCAACATCATCAACATCAATATCACCATCTTCATCATCAACATCATCATCATCAACATCATCATCACCATCATCAACATCATCATCATCAATATCATCATCATCTTCATCAACATCATCATCTTCATCATCATCAACAACATCATCAACAACAACATCAACATCATCTTCATCAACATTAACAACATCATCATCATCAACATCAACAACATCAACAACATCATCAACATCATCTTCATCATCATCTTCATCATCATCACCATCAACATCTTTATCATCTTCATCATCATCAACATCATCATCTTCATCATCATCATCTTCATCAACATCATCATCATCATCTTCATCATCATCTTCATCATCAACATCACCATCAACATCTTTATCATCGTCATCATCATCAACATCATCATCTTCATCATCATCTTCATCATCATCTTCATCAACATCACCATCAACATCTTTATCATCATCAACATCATCTTCATCATCATCATCTTCATCAACATCATCAACATCATCTTTATCATCTTCATCATCTTCATCATCATCAACATCATCACCATCATCATCAACATCTTCATCAACATCAACATCATCAACATCACCATCATCATCTTCATCAACATCATCATCAACATCAACATCATCAACATCATCTCTCTGTCATCATCAATATCATCATCTTCATCAACATCTTCATCAACATCACCATCATCAACATCATCTTCATCATCATCAACATCACCATCACCAACATCATCTTCATCAACATCATCATCAACATCATCTTCATCAACATCATCAACATCTTCATCAACATCATCATCCACATCATCATCATCACCATCATCTTCATCAACATCATCAACATCATCATCAACATCAATAGCATCATCAACATCATCATTACCATCATCATCATCATCTTCATCATCAACATCACCATCATCTTCATCATCTTCATCATCATCATCTTCATCATCTTCATCAACATCAATATCATCAACATCTTCATCAACATCATCATCAACATCATCATCAACATCACCAACATCTTCATCATCATCAACATCATCATCAACATTATCATATCTCTATCATCGTCATCAACATCACCATCAACATCACCATCATCTTCATCATCAACATCATCATCATCATCATCACCATCATCATCTTCATCATCAACATCATCATCAGCTTCATCATCAACATCTTCATCAACATCATCATCAGCTTCATCATCAACATCTTCATCAACATCATCATCAGCTTCATCATCAACATCTTCATCAACATCATCATCAACATCACCCTCATCTTCATCATCATCTTCATCATCAACATCATCATCAATATCACCATCATCTTCATCATCTTCATCATCAACATCATCATCATCAACATCATCATCAGCTTCATCATCAACATCTTCATCAACATCACCACAACCACCATCAACACCACCATCACTATCACCACTTTCACCACCATCATCACCACCACTATCACCATCACCACCACCATCACCACCACCACCATCACCACCACCACCATCATCACCACCACCATCATCACCATCACCACCACCATCATCACCACCACCATCACCACCATCACCACCACCACCACCACCATCATCACCATCACCACCACCATCATCACCATCACCACCACCATCATCACCACCACCACCACCATCACCACCACCATCACCACCACCATCACCACCACCACCACTACCACCATCACCACCACCATCACCACCACCACCATCATCACCACCATCACCACCACCATCACCACCACCATCACCATCACCACCACCATCACCACCAGCACCACCACCACCACCATCACCACCACCACCTCCACCATCACCACCACCATCACCACCACCACCACCATCACCACCACCACCATCACCACCACCACCACCATCACCACCACCACCACCATCACCACCACCACCATCACCATCACCACCACCACCATCACCACCATCACCATCACCACCACCACCACCATCACCACCATCACCACCATCACCACCACCACCATCACCACCACCATCACCACCACCACCACCATCACCACCATCACCACCACCACCATCATCACCATCACCACCATCACCACCATCACCACCACCATCACCATCACCACCACCACCATCACCACCACCATCACCACCACCACCACCATCATCACCACCACCATCACCACCACCACCATCACCACCACCACCATCATCACCACCACCATCACCACCACCATCACCACTACCATCACCACCACCACCATCACCACCACAACCACCACCATCACCACCACCACCACCATCACCACCATCACCATCACCACCACCATCACCACCACCACCACCACCACCATCACCACCACCACCATCACCACCACCATCACCACCATCACCATCACCACCACCACCATCACCACCATCACCACCACCATCACCATCACCACCACCACCATCACCACCACCATCACCACCACCACCACCATCACCACCATCACCACCACCACCATCATCACCATCACCACCATCACCACCACCACCACCATCACCACCACCATCACCACCACCACCAACTTCACCACCATCACCACCACCATCACCACCACCACCACCATCACCACCATCACCACCACCACTATCACCATCACCACCACCATCACCACCACCACCATCACCACCACCACCATCATCACCACCACCATCATCACCATCACCACCACCATCATCACCACCACCATCACCACCATCACCACCACCACCACCACCATCATCACCATCACCACCACCATCATCACCATCACCACCACCATCATCACCACCACCATCACCATCATCACCATCACCATCGTCACCACCATCACCACCATCACCACCACCACCACCACCATCACCACCACCATCACCACCACCACCATCACCATCACCACCACCACCACCATCACCACCACCACCACCATCACCACCACCATCACCACCACCATCACCACCACCACCACTACCACCATCACCACCACCATCACCACCACCACCATCATCACCACCATCACCACCACCATCACCACCACCATCACCACCACCATCACCACCACCATCACCACCAGCACCACCACCACCACCATCACCACCACCACCTCCACCATCACCACCACCATCACCACCACCACCACCATCACCACCACCACCACCACCATCACCACCACCATCACCACCACCACCACCATCACCACCACCACCATCACCATCACCACCACCACCATCACCACCATCACCATCACCACCACCATCACCACCATCACCACCATCACCACCACCACCATCACCACCACCATCACCACCACCACCACCACCATCACCACCATCACCACCACCACCATCATCACCATCACCACCATCACCACCATCACCACCACCATCACCACCACCACCATCACCACCACCACCACCACCACCATCATCACCACCACCACCACCACCATCACCACCACCACCATCATCACCACCACCATCACCACCACCATCACCACTACCATCACCACCACCACCATCACCACCACAACCACCACCATCACCACCACCACCACCATCACCATCACCACCACCATCACCACCACCACCACCACCATCACCACCACCACCATCACCACCATCACCACCACCACCATCACCACCATCACCACCATCACCACCACCACCATCACCACCACCACCATCACCACCACCACCATCACCACCACCACCATCACCACCATCACCATCACCACCACCACCATCACCACCATCACCACCACCATCACCACCACCATCACCACCACCATCACCACCATCACCACCACCATCACCACCACCACCACCATCACCACCATCACCACCACCATCACCACCACCATCACCACCACCACCATCACCACCACCACCATCACCACCATCACCACCACCACCATCACCATCACCACCACCACCATCACCACCATCACCACCACCACCATCACCACCATCATCACCATCACCACCACCATCACCACCACCACCATCACCACCACCACCATCATCACCATCACCACCACCACCAACTTCACCACCATCACCACCATCACCACCATCACCACCACCACCATCATCACCATCACTACCATCACCACCATCACCACCACCATCACCACCATCACCACCATCACCATCACCACCACCATCACCACCACCACCACCATCACCACCACCACCATCACCACCACCACCACCACCATCACCACCACCATCACCATCATCACCACCATCACCACCACCACCATCACCACCATCATCACCACCATCATCACCACCACCACCATCACCACCATCACCACCATCACCATCACCACCATCACCACCATCATCACCTTCACCACCACCATCACCATCACCACCATCACCATCACCACCACCACCATCACCACCACCACCATCACCACCATCACCACCATCATCACCACCACCATCACCACCACCATCACCACCACCATCACCATCACCACCACCATCACCACCACCACCACCATCACCACCACCACCATCACCACTTTCATCACCACCATCACCACCACCACCATCACCACCACCATCATCACCACCACCACCATCACCACCTAGTGGTTGTGTGAGTCACAAACTTCCCTTGATGCCTCTCTCCCCCACTCCCCACCCTTCCCCTGAACGCCACAGACGATGGAGAACACCGTTCTGGCTCCTCCACCCCTCAGCGCTCCACCGCCACCGCCTCCACCGCCTCCACCTCCACCACCGCCTCCACCGCCTCCACCTCCACCACCGCCTCCACCGCCTCCACCACAGCACCAATCCCTGTCCCGGGGGGCGTGGCCGGGGGCGTGGCCAGGCCTGGGGGCGGGGCCTGGGGAGGGGGCGGGGCCTGGGGAGGGGGCGGGGCTTGGGGAGGGGGCGTGGCTCACCAACCCACGTGCGGTGCACGTCCCGGCAGTACAACAATGGAGTTCTTTGAGATGTGCGCGAGCCTCATAGCCACACTGGCACGCTAGGGTTGGTGGGTCACCGTGGGATGGGTGGGTGGGAGCCTCATAGCCACACTGGCACGCTAGGGGTTGGTGGGTCACCGTGGGATGGGTGGGTGGGTCACGGTGGGATGGGTGGGTTGGTGGGTCACCGTGGGATGGGTGGGTTGGTGGGTTGGTGGGTCACCGTGGGATGGGTGGGTTGGTGGGTTGGTGGGTCACCGTGGGATGGGTGGGTTGGTGGGTTGGTGGGTCACCGTGGGATGGGTGGGAGCCTCATAGCCACACTGGCACGCTAGGGTTGGTGGGTCACCGTGGGATGGGTGGGTCACCGTGGGATGGGTGGGTGGGTGGGTTGGTGGGTCACGGTGGGATGGGATGGGTGGGAGCCTCATAGCCACACTGGCACGTTAGGGTTGGTGGGTCACCGTGGGATGGGTGGGTGGGTCTGATAGCCACGCCCACTAGGGGTTGGTGGGTCACGGTGGGATGGGTGGGTGGGTGGGAGCCTCATAGCCACACTGGCACGCTAGGGGTTGGTGGGTCACGGTGGGATGGGTGGGAGCCTCATAGCCACACTGGCACGCTAGGGTTGGTGGGTCACGGTGGGATGGGTGGGTTGGTGGGTCACCGTGGGATGGGTGGGTGGGTGGGAGCCTCATAGCCACACTGGCACGCTAGGGTTGGTGGGTCACCGTGGGATGGGTGGGTGGGTGGGTTGGTGGGTCACCGTGGGATGGGTGGGTGGGAGCCTCATAGCCACACTGGCACGCTAGGGTTGGTGGGTCACCGTGGGATGGGTGGGTTGGTGGGTGGGTGGGTCACCGTGGGATGGGTGGGAGCCTCATAGCCACACTGGCACGCTAGGGGTTGGTGGGTCACGGTGGGATGGGTGGGAGCCTCATAGCCACACTGGCACGCTAGGGGTTGGTGGGTCACGGTGGGATGGGTGGGAGCCTCATAGCCACACTGGCACGCTAGGGGTTGGTGGGTCACCGTGGGATGGGTGGGTGGGTTGGTGGGTCACCGTGGGATGGGTGGGTTGGTGGGTCACCGTGGGATGGGTGGGTTGGTGGGTCACCGTGGGATGGGTGGGTGGGTGAGTCTGATAGCCACGCCCACTAGGGGTTGGTGGGTCACGGTGGGATGGGTGGGTGGGTGGGAGCCTCATAGCCACACTGGCACGCTAGGGGTTGGTGGGTCACCGTGGGATGGGTGGGAGCCTCATAGCCACACTGGCACGCTAGGGGTTGGTGGGTCACCGTGGGATGGGTGGGTGGGTGGGAGGGGGCCTCATAGCCACGCCCACTAGGGGTTGGTGGGTCACGGTGGGATGGGTGGGAGGGAGGGGGAGGGAGGGAGCCTCATCGCCACGCTCGCCCGTTAGGGGTTGGTGAGTCACCGTGGGATGGGTAGGAGGGGGAGGGATGGGGTCTCATCGCCACACTCACACGTTAGGGGTTGGTGGGTCACCGTGGGATGAGGGAGGGGGAGGGAGCCAGCCTCATAGCCACGCTCGCCCGCTAGGGTTGGTGGGTCACGGTGGGATGGGAGGGAGCCTCATAGCCACGCTCGCTCGCTCGGGGTTGGTGGTTCACGGTGGGATGGGAGGGAGGGAGTCTGATAGCCACGTTCGCTCGCTAGGGGTTGGTGGGTCACCGTGGGATGGGTGGCTCAGGGTGGGGAGAGGTCTGAGCGTTAATTAGGCTTCACACGACCTCCGTGTTAATTAGGGTTAATGATGCGTTAATTCTGAATCGGTGTGTTGTAATGAGGCTAAGTGACGTCCGGTTAGCTACGTAGTGTTTGCCTGCTTCCTCGCTGGGTCTCTGCAGGACAAAGTAGGCCTCTAAGGCCTCTCCAGGCTAGGTCAGGCTTCTCTAGGCCTCCAGGCTAGGCTAGGTCAGGCTTCTCTAGGCCTCCAGGCTAGGCTAGGTCAGGCTTCTCTAGGCCTCCAGGCTAGGCTAGGTCAGGCTTCTCTAGGCCTCTAGGCTAGGTCAGGCTTCTCTAGGCCTCCAGGCTAGGCTAGGTCAGGCTTCTCTAGGCCTCCAGGCTAGGCTAGGTCAGGCTTCTCTAGGCCTCCAGGCTAGGCTAGGTCAGGCTTCTCTAGGCCTCCAGGCTAGGCTAGGTCAGGCTTCTCTAGGCCTCCAGGCTAGGCTAGGCTTCTCTAGGCCTCCAGGCTAGGCTAGGTCAGGCTTCTCTAGGCCTCTTCAGGCTAGGCTAGGTCAGGCTTCTCTAGGCCTCTTCAGGCTAGGCTAGGTCAGGCTTCTCTAGGCCTCCAGGCTAGGCTAGGTCAGGCTTCTCTAGGCCTCTTCAGGCTAGGCTAGGTCAGGCTTCTCTAGGCCGCTAGGCTAGGTCAGGCTTCTCTAGGCCTCTTCAGGCTAGGTCAGGCCTCTCTAGGCCTCTTCAGGCTAGGCTAGGTCAGGCTTCTCTAGGCCTCCAGGCTAGGCTAGGTCAGGCTTCTCTAGGCCTCTAGGCTAGGTCAGGCTTCTCTAGGCCTCCAGGCTAGGCTAGGTCAGGCTTCTCTAGGCCTCTTCAGGCTAGGCTAGGTCAGGCTTCTCTAGGCCTCCAGGCTAGGCTAGGTCAGGCTTCTCTAGGCCTCCAGGCTAGGCTAGGTCAGGCTTCTCTAGGCCGCTAGGCTAGGTCAGGCTTCTCTAGGCCTCCAGGCTAGGCTAGGCTTCTTTAGGCCTCCAGGCTAGGCTAGGTCAGGCTTCTCTAGGCCTCTTCAGGCTAGGCTAGGTCAGGCTTCTCTAAGCCGCTAGGCTAGGTCAGGCTTCTCTAGGCCTCTTCAGGCTAGGTCAGGCCTCTCTAGGCCTCTTCAGGCTAGGCTAGGTCAGGCTTCGCTAGGCCTCTTGAGACTAGGCTAGGTCAGGCTTCTCTAGGCCTCTTCAGGCTAGGTCAGGCTTCTCTAGGCCTCCAGGCTAGGCTAGGTCAGGCTTCTCTAGGCCTCTTCAGGCTAGGCTAGGTCAGGCTTCTCTAGGCCGCTAGGCTAGGTCAGGCTTCTCTAGGCCTCTTCAGGTAAGGCTAGGTCAGGCCTCTCTAGGCCTCTTCAGGCTAGGTCAGGCTTCTCTAAGGCCTCTTCAGGCTAGGCTAGGTCAGGCTTCTCTAGGCCTCTAGGCTAGGTCAGGCTTCTCTAGGCCTCTAGGCTAGGTCAGGCTTCTCTAGGCCTCTTCAGGCTAGGCTAAGTCAGGCTTCTCTAGGCCGCTAGGCTAGGTAAGGCTTCTCTAGGCTAGGTCAGGCTTCTCTAGGCCTCTTCAGGCTAGGCTAGGTCAGGCTTCTCTAGGCCTCTTCAGGCTAGGTCAGGCTTCTCTAGGCCTCTTCAGGCTAGGCTAGGTCAGGCTTCTATAAGGCCTCTTCAGGCTAGGCTAGGTCAGGCTTCTCTAGGCCGCTAGGCTAGGTCAGGCTTCTCTAAGGCCTCTTCAGGCTAGGCTAGGTCAGGCTTCTCTAGGCCTCTTCAGGCTAGGTCAGGCTTCTCTAGGCCTCTTCAGGCTAGGCTAGGTCAGGCCTCTCTAGGCCTCTTCAGGCTAGGCTAGGTCAGGCTTCGCTAGGCCTCTTGACACTAGGCTAGTTCAGGCTTCTCTAGGCCTCTTCAGGCTAGGTCAGGCTTCTCTAGGCCTCTTCAGGCTATGCTAGGTCAGGCTTCTCTAGGCCTCTCCAGGCTAGGCTAGGTCAGGCTTCTCTAGGCCTCTTCAGGCTAGGCTAGGTCAGGTTTCTCTAGGCCTCTTCAGGCTAGGCTAGGTCAGGCTTCTCTAGGCCTTCAGACTCGGCTAGGTCAGGCTTCTCTAGGCCTCTTCAGGCTAGGCTAGGTCAGGCTTCTCTAGGCCTCTTCAGGCTAGGCTAGGTCCGGCTTCTCTAGGCCTCTTCAGGCTAGGCTAGGTCAGGCTTCTCTAGGCCTCTTCAGGCTAGGCTAGGTCAGGCTTCTCTAGGCCTCTTCAGGCTAGGCTAGGTCAGGCCTCTCTAGGCCTCTTCAGGCTAGGCTAGGTCAGGCTTCTCTAGGCCTCTTCAGGCTAGGCTAGGTCAGGCTTCTCTAGGCCTCTAGGCGAGGTCAGGCCTCTCTAAGTCCTCTTGATGCTAGGCTAGGTCAGGCCTCTCTAGGCCTCTTCAGGCTAGGCTAGGTCTGGTCTCTCTAGGCCTCTTCAGGCTAGGCTAGGTCAGGCTTCTCTAGGCCTCTTCAGGCTAGGCTAGGTCAGGCCTCTCTAGGCCTTTTCAGGCTAGGCTAGGTAAGGCTTCTCTAGGCCTCTAGGCTAGGTCAGGCTTCTCTAGGCCTCTCCAGGCTAGGCTAGGTCAGGCTTCTCTAGGCCTCTCCAGGCTAGGCTAGGTCAGGCTTCTATAGGCCTCTTCAGGCTTCTCTAGACCTCTTGAGGCTAGGCTAGGTCAGGCTTCTCTAGGCCTCTTCAGGCTAGGCTAGGTCAGGCTTCTCTAGGCCTCTAGGCTAGGTCAGGCTTCTCTAGGCCTCTCCAGGCTAGGCTAGGTCAGGCTTCTCTAGGCCTCTTCAGGCTTCTCTAGGCCTCTTCAGGCTAGGCTAGGTCAGGTCTCTCTAGGCCTCTTCAGGCTAGGTCAGGCCTTTCTAGGCCTCTTCAGGCTAGGCTAGGTCAGGCTTCTCTAGGCTAGGTCAGGCTTCTCTAGGCCTCTTCAGGCTATGTCAGGATTCTCTAGGTCTCTTGAGGCTAGGCTAGGTCAGGCTTCTCTAGGCCTCTTCAGGCTAGGCTAGGTCAGGCTTCTCTAGGCCTCTAGGCTAGGTCAGGCTTCTCTAGGCCTCTCTAGGCTAGGTCAGGCTTCTCTAGGCCTTTCCAGGCTAGGCTAGGTCAGGCTTGTCTAGGCCTCTTGATGCTAGGTTAGGCCTCTTGATGCTAGATCCCCTGCTAGGCCTTCGCCAAAGCCCGCCCGTTACACCTGAGGTTTAATTATGCGTTAAGTCGAACTAAAAGGTCTCCAATCCCTCGGAGACCATGACAAGGTCGTGATGAAATAAAAAAACACTAGGTTGTGAGAGTTTGTCGCTTATGTATAAAATGTACTTGGGTTGCCCGCAGGGGGCCCGGCCTAGTGAGGCCTTGCAAGGCTCCTGTAGGCCTCACAAGGCCTCGCTAAGCCTCGCTAGGTCTCACTAGGCCTCGCTAGGTCTCAATAGGCCTAGTTTGGCCTATCTAGGCCTAAACTAGGCCTCGCTAGGTCTCAATAGGCCTAGTTTGGCCTATCTAGGCATCGCAAGGCCCAAACTAGGCCTCGCTAGGTCTCACTAGGCCTAGTTTGGCCTATCTAGGCCTACACTAGGCCTCGCTAGGTCTCACTAGGCCTAGTTTGGCCTATCTAGGCCTCGTAAGGCCTAAACTAGGTCTCACTAGGCCTAGTTTGGCCTATCTAAGCCTCACGAGGCCTAAGCAAGGCCTCGCTAGGCCTAAACTAGGTCTCGCTAGGCCTAGTTTGTCCTATCTAGGCCTCACGAGGCCTAAATTAGGCCTCGATAGGTCTCGCTAGGCCTAGTTTGGCCTATCTAGGCCTCACAAGGCCTAAAGTAGGCCTCGCTAGGTCTAAACAAGGCCTCGCTAGGCCTACTTTGGCCTATCTGGGCCTCGCAAGGCCTTGCTTAGGCCTTACGAGGCCTAGATAGGCCAAACTAGGCACAGTGAGACCTAGCAAGGCCTAAGCAAGGCCTCGCAAGGCCTTGCTTAGGCCTCGCGAATAGGCCAAACTAGGCCTAGTGAGACCTAGCAAGGCCTAAGCAAGGCCTTGCTTAGGCCTCGCGAGGCCTAGATAGGCCAAACTAGGCCTAGTGAGACCTAGCGAGGCCTTGCTTAGGCCTCGCGAGGCCTAGATAGGCCAAACTAGGCCTAGTGAGACCTAGCGAGGCCTAAGCAAGGCCTAAGCAAGGCGTTGCTTAGGCCTCGCGAGGCCTAGATAGGCCAAACTAGGCCTAGTGAGACCTAGCGAGGCCTTGCTTAGGCCTCGCTAGGTCACCAATGAAACGGCATGAACTTTGACTTTTGATTTAAAGCTTTCGTGACTGCAGAGATTCCTATTCTCGGTTCTTTCGGCAAAAAGTCGCCGCCACCACGTTAGAAGAAGGGAAACAATAAAATAACAAATAAAAAAAATATAAAACGATAAATTAGTTTAAAAAAAAACAATAAAAAACATTAAAATATTTTATTGTTTTATATTTTATTTTATTTTTTATTTTATTGTTTCCCTTCTTCTAACGTGGCGGTGACTTTAGCGAAAAGCATCTCGATGAAGAAGAATACCGGCGTCGGATTTTGCGTTGAACCGGGGCGGGGTTTTTGCACTGAAATATGATCACCGCTGTAGATGCACCTCGCTACTATATATAGAGAGACATATATATAGATAAGAGATATACATAGCTCACACTGAGATACTGAGATACACACACAGAGATACACACACACAGACACACACTGGTATATATAGAGACATATATAGATAAGAGATATACATAGCTCACACTGAGATACTGAAATACACACACAGAGATACACACACACGCTGGTATATATACAGAGAGACATATATATATAGATAAGAGATATACATAGCTCACACTGAGATACTGAGATACACACAGAGATACACACACACACTGATATATATAGACATATATAGATAAGAGATATACATAACTCACACTGGTATACTGAGATACACACACAGATACACAGAGATACACACACTGGTGTATATATATAGAGAGACATATAGAGATAAGAGATATACACAACTCACACTGAGATACACACACAGACACTGGTATATATATAGAGACAGAGATAAGAGATATACACAACTCACACTGAGATACACACACAGAGATACACACACAGAGACTCACACACACTGGTATATATAGAGAGACATTTATAGAGATAAGAGATATACATAACTCACACTGAGATACTGAGATACACACACAGAGATACACACACAGAGACACACACACACTGGTATATATAGAGACATATATATAGATAAGAGATATACATAACTCACACTGACATACTGAGATACACACACAGAGATACACATACTGAGATACACACAGAGATACACACAGACACACACTGGTATATATATATAGAGACATATATAGAGATAAGAGATATACACAACTCTGGCATACTGAGATACACACACAGAGATACACACACAGAGATACACACTGATATATATAGAGACATATATATAGATAAGAGATATACATAACTCACACTGGTATACTGAGATACACACACAGAGATACACACAGAGATACACACACAGAGATACACACACTGGTGTATATATGTAGAGACATATATATAGATAAGAGATATACACAACTCTGGCATACTGATACACACACAGAGATACACAGACACACACTGGTATATATAGAGACATATAGAGATAAGAGATATACATAACTCACACTGAGATACACACACAGAGATACACACACACACTGGTATATATATAGAGAGACATATAGAGATAAGAGATATACATAACTCACACTGGCATACTGAGATACACACACAGAGATACACACACAGAGATACACACACAGAGATACACACACTGGTGTATATATATGTAGAGACATATATATAAGAGATATACACAACTCTGGCATACTGATACACACACAGAGATACACACACACGCTGGTATATATAGAGAGACATATAGAGATAAGAGATATACACAACTCACACTGAGATACACACACAGAGATACACACACAGACACGTATATATAGACATATATATAGATAAGAGATATACATAACTCACACTGGTATACTGAGATACACACACAGAGATACACACACACACACTGATATATATAGAGACATATATATAGATAAGAGATATACATAACTCACACTGGTATACTGAGATACACACACAGATACACAGAGATACACACACTGGTGTATATATATAGAGAGACATATATAGAGATAAGAGATATACACAACTCTGGCATACTGATACACACACAGAGATACACACACAGAGATACACACACAGAGATACACACAGAGATACACACACACGCTGGTATATATAGAGAGACATATAGAGATAGGAGATATACATAACTCACACTGGTATACTGAGATACACACAGAGATACACACACACACTGGTATATATATAGAGACATATAGATAAGAGATATACACAACTCATACTGAGATACACACAGAGATACACACACAGAGACACACACTGGTATATATAGAGACATAATAGAGATAAGAGATATACACAACTCATACTGAGATACACACAGAGATACACACACAGACACACTGGTATATATAGAGACATAGAGATAAGAGATATACACAACTCACACTGGTATACTGAGATACACACAGAGATACACACACACACACTGGTATATATATAGACATAGAGATAAGAGATATACACAACTCACATACTGAGATACACACACAGATACACACACATGCTGGTATATATAGAGAGACATATAGAGATAGATATAGACAACTCACATACTGAGATACACACAGAGATACACACACAGAGATACACACACAGACACACTGGTATACATATAGAGACACATAGAGATAAGAGATATACACAACTCTGGCATACTGAGATACACACAGAGATACACACACGCTGGTATATATATAGAGATGTACATACAGATACTTCCACACGGTATACAGAGATGCATACACTGGTATCCAGAGATAGTTGTACACAGACACTAGGTGTATCTGTGTGTGTGTGTCTGAGCCAAGCTTTATCTTGCTTGTGTGTTGTGTTATTAATCAGCCGTTCATTATGCTATTGCCAATAAAGTTACACAAATACAAATTGTCGTATCTATGTGGGTGGCAGTGTTGAGTCTATGGGTAGCAGTGTTGAGTCTATGGGGCAGTGTTGAGTCTATGGGTGGCAGTGTTGAGTCTATGGGTAGCAGTGTTGAGTCTATGGGTGGCAGTGTTGAGTCTATGGTGCAGTGTTGAGTCTATGGGTGGCAGTGCTGAGTCTATGGGTGGCAATGTTGAGTCTATGGGTGGCAGTGTTGAGTCTATGGGTGGCAGTGTTGAGTCTATGGGTGACAGTGTTGAGTCTATGGGTGGCAGTGTTGAGTCTATGGGTGGCAGTGTTGAGTCTATGGGTAGCAGTGTTGAGTCTATGGGTGGCAGTGTTGAGTCTATGGGTGGCAGTGTTGAGTCTATGGGTAGCAGTGTTGAGTCTATGGGTAGCAGTGTTGAGTCTATGGGTGGTAGTGTTGAGTCTATGGGTGGCAGTGTTGAGTCTATGGGTGGCAGTGATGAGTCTATGGTGCAGTGTTGAGTCTATGGGTGGCAGTGTTGAGTCTATGGGTGGCAGTGCTGAGTCTATGGGTGGCAGTGCTGAGTCTATGGGTGGCAATGTTGAGTCTATGGGTGGCAGTGTTGAGTCTATGGGTGGCAGTGCTGAGTCTATGGGTGGCAGTGTTGAGTCTATGGGTGGCAGTGTTGAGTCTATGGTTAGCAGTGTTGAGTCTATGGGACAGTGTTGAGTCTATGGGTAGCAGTGTTGAGTCTATGGGTGACAGTGTTGAGTCTATGGGTGGCAGTGTTGAGTCTATGGGTGGCAGTGTTGAGTCTATGGTTAGCAGTGTTGAGTCTATGGGTGGCAGTGTTGAGTCTATGGGTAGCAGTGTTGAGTCTATGGGTAGCAGTGTTGAGTCTATGGGTGGCAGTGTTGAGTCTATGGGGCAGTGTTGAGTCTATGGGTGGCAGTGTTGAGTCTATGGGTGACAGTGTTGAGTCTATGGGTGGCAGTGTTGAGTCTATGGGTGGCAGTGTTGAGTCTATGGGGCAGTGTTGAGTCTATGGGTGGCAGTGTTGAGTCTATGGGTTAGCAGTGTTGAGTCTATGAGTAGCCGAGTTGAGTCTATGGTGCAGTGTTAAGTCTATGGGCAGTGTTGAGTCTATGGGTTAGCAGTGTTGAGTCTATGAGTAGCCGAGTTGAGTCTATGGTGCAGTGTTAAGTCTATGGGGCAGTGTTGAGTCTATGGGTGGCAGTGTTGAGTCTATGGGTGACAGTGTTGAGTCTATGGGTGGCAGTGTTGAGTCTATGGGTGGCAGTGTTGAGTCCATGGGGCAGTGTTGAGTCTATGGGTGGCAGTGCTGAGTCTATGGGGCAGTGTTGAGTCTATGGGTAGCAGTTTTGAGTCTATGGGTGGCAGTGTTGAGTCTATGTGTAGCAGTGTTGAGTCTATGGGTGGCAGTGTTGAGTCTATGGTGCAGTGTTGAGTCTATGGGTAGCAGAGTTGAGTCTATGGGGCAGTGTTGAGTCTATGGGTGGCAGTGTTGAGTCTATGGGTGACAGTGTTGAGTCTATGTGTAGCAGTGCTGAGTCTATGGGTAGCAGTGTTGAGTCTATGGGTGGCAGTGTTGAGTCTATGGGTGGCAGTGTTGAGTCTATGGGGCAATGTTGAGTCTATGGGTAGCAGTGTTGAGTCTATGGGTGGCAGTGTTGAGTCTAAAGGGCAGTGTTGAGTCTATGGGTGGCAGTGTTGAGTCTAAAGGGCAGTGTTGAGTCTATGGGTAGCAGTGTTGAGTCTATGGGGCAATGTTGAGTCTATGGGTAGCAGTGTTGAGTCTATGGGTGGCAATGTTGAGTCTAAAGGGCAGTGTTGAGTCTATGGGTGGCAGTGTTGAGTCTATGGGCAGTGTTGAGTCTATGGGTGGCAGTGTTGAGTCTATGGGTGGCAGTGTTGAGTCTATAGGTAGCAGTGTTGAGTCTATGGGTGGCAGTGATGAGTCTATGGGTGACAGTGTTGAGTCTATGGGTGGCAGTATTGAGTCTATGGGTGGCAGTGTTGAGTCTATGGGTGGCAGTGTTGAGTCTATGGGTGGCAGTGGTGAGTCTATAGGGCAGTGTTGAGTCTATGGGTAGCAGTGTTGAGTCTATGGGTAGCAGTGTTGAGTCTATGGGTGAGTGTTGAGTCTATGGGTAGCAGTGTTGAGTCTATGGGTGGCAGTGTTGAGTCTATGGGGCAATGTTGAGTCTATGGGTGGCAGTGTTGAGTCTATGGGTAGCAATGTTGAGTCTATGGGTATCAGTGTTGAGTCTATGGGTAGTGTTGAGTCTATGGGTGGCAGTGTTGAGTCTATGGGTGGCAGTGTTGAGTCTATGGGTGGCAGTGTTGAGTCTATGGGTGCAGTGTTGAGTCTATGGGGCAATGTTGAGTCTATGGGTGACAGTGTTGAGTCTATGGGTGGCAGTGTTGAGTCTATGGGTAGCAGTGTTGAGTCTATGGGTAGCAGTGTTGAGTCTATGGGTAGCAGTGTTGAGTCTATGGGGCAGTGTTGAGTCTATGGGTGGCAGTGTTGAGTCTATGGGTAGCAGTGTTGAGTCTATGGGTAGCAGTGTTGAGTCTATGGGTAGCAGTGTTGAGTCTATGGGGCAGTGTTGAGTCTATGGGTAGCAGTGCTGAGTCTATGGGTGGGAGTGTTGAGTCTATGGGTGGCAGTGCTGAGTCTATGGGTGGCAGTGTTGAGTCTATGGGGCAGTGTTGAGTCTATGGGTGGCAGTGTTGAGTCTATGGTGCAGTGTTAAGTCTATGGGCAGTGTTGAGTCTATGGGTTAGCAGTGTTGAGTCTATGAGTAGTCGTGTTGAGTCTATGGGTGGCAGTGTTGCGTCTATGGGTAGCAGTGTTGAGTCTATGGTGCAGTGTTGAGTCTATGGGTTAGCAGTGTTGAGTCTATGAGTAGCCGAGTTGAGTCTATGGGTGGCAGTGTTGAGTCTATGGGTTAGCAGTGTTGAGTCTATGGGTGGCAGTGTTGAGTCTATGGTGCAGTGTTGAGTCTATGGGTAGCAGAGTTGAGTCTATGGGGCAGTGTTGAGTCTATGGGTGGCAGTGTTGAGTCTATGGGTGACAGTGTTGAGTCTATGTGTAGCAGTGCTGAGTCTATGGGTAGCAGTGTTGAGTCTATGGGTGGCAGTGTTGAGTCTATGGGTGGCAGTGTTGAGTCTATGGGGCAATGTTGAGTCTATGGGTAGCAGTGTTGAGTCTATGGGTGGCAGTGTTGAGTCTAAAGGGCAGTGTTGAGTCTATGGGTGGCAGTGTTGAGTCTAAAGGGCAGTGTTGAGTCTATGGGTAGCAGTGTTGAGTCTATGGGGCAATGTTGAGTCTATGGGTAGCAGTGTTGAGTCTATGGGTGGCAATGTTGAGTCTAAAGGGCAGTGTTGAGTCTATGGGTGGCAGTGTTGAGTCTATGGGCAGTGTTGAGTCTATGGGTGGCAGTGTTGAGTCTATGGGTGGCAGTGTTGAGTCTATAGGTAGCAGTGTTGAGTCTATGGGTGGCAGTGATGAGTCTATGGGTGACAGTGTTGAGTCTATGGGTGGCAGTATTGAGTCTATGGGTGGCAGTGTTGAGTCTATGGGTGGCAGTGTTGAGTCTATGGGTGGCAGTGGTGAGTCTATAGGGCAGTGTTGAGTCTATGGGTAGCAGTGTTGAGTCTATGGGTAGCAGTGTTGAGTCTATGGGTGAGTGTTGAGTCTATGGGTAGCAGTGTTGAGTCTATGGGTGGCAGTGTTGAGTCTATGGGGCAATGTTGAGTCTATGGGTGGCAGTGTTGAGTCTATGGGTAGCAATGTTGAGTCTATGGGTATCAGTGTTGAGTCTATGGGTAGTGTTGAGTCTATGGGTGGCAGTGTTGAGTCTATGGGTGGCAGTGTTGAGTCTATGGGTGGCAGTGTTGAGTCTATGGGTGCAGTGTTGAGTCTATGGGGCAATGTTGAGTCTATGGGTGACAGTGTTGAGTCTATGGGTGGCAGTGTTGAGTCTATGGGTAGCAGTGTTGAGTCTATGGGTAGCAGTGTTGAGTCTATGGGTAGCAGTGTTGAGTCTATGGGGCAGTGTTGAGTCTATGGGTGGCAGTGTTGAGTCTATGGGTAGCAGTGTTGAGTCTATGGGTAGCAGTGTTGAGTCTATGGGTAGCAGTGTTGAGTCTATGGGGCAGTGTTGAGTCTATGGGTAGCAGTGCTGAGTCTATGGGTGGGAGTGTTGAGTCTATGGGTGGCAGTGCTGAGTCTATGGGTGGCAGTGTTGAGTCTATGGGGCAGTGTTGAGTCTATGGGTGGCAGTGTTGAGTCTATGGTGCAGTGTTAAGTCTATGGGCAGTGTTGAGTCTATGGGTTAGCAGTGTTGAGTCTATGAGTAGTCGTGTTGAGTCTATGGGTGGCAGTGTTGCGTCTATGGGTAGCAGTGTTGAGTCTATGGTGCAGTGTTGAGTCTATGGGTTAGCAGTGTTGAGTCTATGAGTAGCCGAGTTGAGTCTATGGGTGGCAGTGTTGAGTCTATGGGTTAGCAGTGTTGAGTCTATGGGTGGCAGTGTTGAGTCTATGGGGCAGTGTTGAGTCTATGGGGCAGTGTTGAGTCTATGGGTGGCAGTGTTGAGTCTATGGGGCAGTGTTGAGTCTATGGGGCAGTGTTGAGTCTATGGGGCAGTGTTGAGTCTATGGGGCAGTGTTGAGTCTATGGGTGGCAGTGCTGAGTCTATGGGGCAGTGTTGAGTCTATGGGTGGCAGTGTTGAGTCTATGGGTGGCAGAGTTGAGTCTATGGGTAGCAGTGTTGAGTCTATGGGTGGCAGTGTTGAGTCTATGGGTGGCAGTGTTGAGTCTATGGGTGGCAGTGATGAGTCTATGGGTGGCAGTGTTGAGTCTATGGGTGGCAGTGTTGAGTCTATGGGTGGCAGTGATGAGTCTATGGGTAGCAGTGTTGAGTCTATGGGTGGCAGTGTTGAGTCTATGGGTGGCAGTGTTGAGTCTATGGGTGGCAGTGTTGAGTCTATGGGTGGCAGTATTGAGTCTATGGGTGGCAGTGTTGAGTCTATGGGTGGCAGTGTTGAGTCTATGGGTAGCAGTGTTGAGTCTATGGGCAGTGTTGAGTCTATGGGGCAATGTTGAGTCTATGGGTAGCAGTGTTGAGTCTATGGGTAGCAGTGTTGAGTCTATGGGTGGCAGTGTTGAGTCTAAAGGGCAGTGTTGAGTCTATGGTGCAGTGTTGAGTCTATGGGTAGCAGTGTTGAGTCTATGGGGCAATGTTGAGTCTATAGTGCAGTGTTGAGTCTATGGGGCAGTGTTGAGTCTATGGGTGGCAGTGTTGAGTCTATGGATGGCAGTGTTGAGTCTATGGGTGGCAGTGTTGAGTCTATGGGTGGCAGTGCTGAGTCTATGAGTGGCAGTGCTGAGTCTATGGGTGACAGTGTTGAGTCTATGGGTGGCAGTGTTGAGTCTATGGGTGACAGTGCTGAGTCTATGGGTGACAGTGATGAGTCTATGGGTGGCAGTGCTGAGTCTATAGGTAGCAGTGTTGAGTCTATGGGGCAGTGTTGAGTCTATGGGTGGCAGTGTTGAGTCTATGGGGCAGTGTTGAGTCTATGGGTGGCAGTGTTGAGTTTATGGGTAGCAGTGTTGAGTCTATGGGGCAGTGTTGAGTCTATGAGTAGCAGTGTTGAGTCTATGGGTAGCAGTGTTGAGTCTATGGGTAGCAGTGTTGAGTCTATGGGGCAGTGTTGAGTCTATGGGTAGCAGTGTTGAGTCTATGGTGCAGTGTTGAGTCTATGGTGCAGTGTTGAGTCTATGGTGCAGTGTTGAGTCTATGGGTAGCAATGTTGAGTCTATGGGTGGCAGTATTGAGTCTATGGGTGGCAGTGTTGAGTCTATGGGTGGCAGTGTTGAGTCTATGGGTAGCAGTGTTGAGTCTATGGGGCAGTGTTGAGTCTAGGGGTAGCAGTGTTGAGTCTATGGGTGGCAGTGTTGAGTCTATGGGTAGCAGTGTTGAGTCTATGGGTAGCAGTGTTGAGTCTATGGGTGGCAGTGTTGAGTCTATGGGTAGCAGTGTTGAGTCTATGGGTGACAGTGATGAGTCTATGGGTAGTGTTGAGTCTATGGGTATCAGTGTTGAGTCTATGGGTAGCAGTGTTGAGTCTATGGGTGACAGTGTTGAGTCTATGGGTGGCAGTGCTGAGTCTATGGTGCAGTGTTGAGTCTATGGGTAGCAGTGTTGAGTCTATGGGTGGCAGTGTTGAGTCTATGGGGCAGTGTTGAGTCTATGGTGCAGTGCTGAGTCTATGGTGCAGTGTTGAGTCTATGGGTGGCAGTGTTGAGTCTATGGGGCAGTGTTGAGTCTATGGGGCAGTGTTGAGTCTATGGGTGGCAGTGTTGAGTCTATGGGTGGCAGTGTTGAGTCTATGGGTGGCAGTGTTGAGTCTATGGGGCAGTGATGAGTCTATGGGTGGCAGTGTTGAGTTTATGGGTAGCAGTGTTGAGTCTATGGGGCAGTGTTGAGTCTATGGGTGGCAGTGTTGAGTCTATGGGGCAGTGTTGAGTCTATGGGTGGCAGTGTTGAGTTTATGGGTAGCAGTGTTGAGTCTATGGGGCAGTGTTGAGTCTATGAGTAGCAGTGTTGAGTCTATGGGTAGCAGTGTTGAGTCTATGGGTAGCAGTGTTGAGTCTATGGGGCAGTGTTGAGTCTATGGGTAGCAGTGTTGAGTCTATGGTGCAGTGTTGAGTCTATGGTGCAGTGTTGAGTCTATGGTGCAGTGTTGAGTCTATGGTGCAGTGTTGAGTCTATGGGTAGCAATGTTGAGTCTATGGGTGGCAGTGTTGAGTCTATGGGTGGCAGTGTTGAGTCTATGGGTGGCAGTGTTGAGTCTATGGGTAGCAGTGTTGAGTCTATGGGGCAGTGTTGAGTCTAGGGGTAGCAGTGTTGAGTCTATGGGTGGCAGTGTTGAGTCTATGGGTAGCAGTGTTGAGTCTATGGGTAGCAGTGTTGAGTCTATGGGTGGCAGTGTTGAGTCTATGGGTAGCAGTGTTGAGTCTATGGGTGACAGTGATGAGTCTATGGGTAGTGTTGAGTCTATGGGTATCAGTGTTGAGTCTATGGGTAGCAGTGTTGAGTCTATGGGTGACAGTGTTGAGTCTATGGGTGGCAGTGCTGAGTCTATGGTGCAGTGTTGAGTCTATGGGTAGCAGTGTTGAGTCTATGGGTGGCAGTGTTGAGTCTATGGGGCAGTGTTGAGTCTATGGTGCAGTGCTGAGTCTATGGTGCAGTGTTGAGTCTATGGGTGGCAGTGTTGAGTCTATGGGGCAGTGTTGAGTCTATGGGGCAGTGTTGAGTCTATGGGTGGCAGTGTTGAGTCTATGGGTGGCAGTGTTGAGTCTATGGGTGGCAGTGTTGAGTCTATGGGGCAGTGTTGAGTCTATGGGTGACAGTGTTGAGTCTATGGGTGGCAGTGTTGAGTCTATGGGTGGCAGTGTTGAGTTTATGGGTAGCAGTGTTGAGTCTATGGGGCAGTGTTGAGTCTATGAGTAGCAGTGTTGAGTCTATGGGTAGCAGTGTTGAGTCTATGGGTAGCAGTGTTGAGTCTATGGGGCAGTGTTGAGTCTATGGGTAGCAGTGTTGAGTCTATGGTGCAGTGTTGAGTCTATGGTGCAGTGTTGAGTCTATGGTGCAGTGTTGAGTCTATGGGTAGCAATGTTGAGTCTATGGGTGGCAGTATTGAGTCTATGGGTGGCAGTGTTGAGTCTATGGGTGGCAGTGTTGAGTCTATGGGTAGCAGTGTTGAGTCTATGGGGCAGTGTTGAGTCTAGGGGTAGCAGTGTTGAGTCTATGGGTGGCAGTGTTGAGTCTATGGGTAGCAGTGTTGAGTCTATGGGTAGCAGTGTTGAGTCTATGGGTGGCAGTGTTGAGTCTATGGGTAGCAGTGTTGAGTCTATGGGTGACAGTGATGAGTCTATGGGTAGTGTTGAGTCTATGGGTATCAGTGTTGAGTCTATGGGTAGCAGTGTTGAGTCTATGGGTGACAGTGTTGAGTCTATGGGTGGCAGTGCTGAGTCTATGGTGCAGTGTTGAGTCTATGGGTAGCAGTGTTGAGTCTATGGGTGGCAGTGTTGAGTCTATGGGGCAGTGTTGAGTCTATGGTGCAGTGCTGAGTCTATGGTGCAGTGTTGAGTCTATGGGTGGCAGTGTTGAGTCTATGGGGCAGTGTTGAGTCTATGGGGCAGTGTTGAGTCTATGGGTGGCAGTGTTGAGTCTATGGGTGGCAGTGTTGAGTCTATGGGTGGCAGTGTTGAGTCTATGGGGCAGTGATGAGTCTATGGGTGGCAGTGTTGAGTTTATGGGTAGCAGTGTTGAGTCTATGGGGCAGTGTTGAGTCTATGGGTGGCAGTGTTGAGTCTATGGGGCAGTGTTGAGTCTATGGGTGGCAGTGTTGAGTTTATGGGTAGCAGTGTTGAGTCTATGGGGCAGTGTTGAGTCTATGAGTAGCAGTGTTGAGTCTATGGGTAGCAGTGTTGAGTCTATGGGTAGCAGTGTTGAGTCTATGGGGCAGTGTTGAGTCTATGGGTAGCAGTGTTGAGTCTATGGTGCAGTGTTGAGTCTATGGTGCAGTGTTGAGTCTATGGTGCAGTGTTGAGTCTATGGTGCAGTGTTGAGTCTATGGGTAGCAATGTTGAGTCTATGGGTGGCAGTGTTGAGTCTATGGGTGGCAGTGTTGAGTCTATGGGTGGCAGTGTTGAGTCTATGGGTAGCAGTGTTGAGTCTATGGGGCAGTGTTGAGTCTAGGGGTAGCAGTGTTGAGTCTATGGGTGGCAGTGTTGAGTCTATGGGTAGCAGTGTTGAGTCTATGGGTAGCAGTGTTGAGTCTATGGGTGGCAGTGTTGAGTCTATGGGTAGCAGTGTTGAGTCTATGGGTGACAGTGATGAGTCTATGGGTAGTGTTGAGTCTATGGGTATCAGTGTTGAGTCTATGGGTAGCAGTGTTGAGTCTATGGGTGACAGTGTTGAGTCTATGGGTGGCAGTGCTGAGTCTATGGTGCAGTGTTGAGTCTATGGGTAGCAGTGTTGAGTCTATGGGTGGCAGTGTTGAGTCTATGGGGCAGTGTTGAGTCTATGGTGCAGTGCTGAGTCTATGGTGCAGTGTTGAGTCTATGGGTGGCAGTGTTGAGTCTATGGGGCAGTGTTGAGTCTATGGGGCAGTGTTGAGTCTATGGGTGGCAGTGTTGAGTCTATGGGTGGCAGTGTTGAGTCTATGGGTGGCAGTGTTGAGTCTATGGGGCAGTGTTGAGTCTATGGGTGACAGTGTTGAGTCTATGGGTGGCAGTGTTGAGTCTATGGGGCAATGTTGAGTCTATGGGTATCAATGTTGAGTCTATGGGTAGCAGTGTTGAGTCTATGGGTGGGAGTGTTGAGTCTATGGGTGGCAGTGTTGAGTCTATGGGTGACAGTGTTGAGTCTATGGGTAGCAGTGTTGAGTCTATGGTGCAGTGTTGAGTCTATGGGTGACAGTGTTGAGTCTATGGGTGGCAGTGTTGAGTCTATGGGGCAATGTTGAGTCTATAGGTATCAATGTTGAGTCTATGGGTAGCAGTGTTGAGTCTATGGGTGGCAGTGTTGAGTCTATGGGTAGCAATGTTGAGTCTATGGGTGACAGTGTTGAGTCTATGGGTGGCAGTGTTGAGTCTATGGGTAGCAATGTTGAGTCTAAGGGTAGCAGTGTTGAGTCTATGGGTGGCAGTGCTGAGTCTATGGGTGGCAGTGCTGAGTCTATGGGTAGCAGTGTTGAGTCTATGGGTGGCAATGTTGAGTCTATGGGTGGCAGTGTTGAGTCTATGGGTGGCAGTGTTGAGTCTATGGGGCAATGTTGAGTCTATGGGTAGCAGTGTTGAGTCTATGGGTGGCAGTGTTGAGTCTATGGTGCAGTGTTGAGTCTATGGGTAGCAGTGCTGAGTCTATGGTGCAGTGTTGAGTCTATGGGTGGCAGTGTTGAGTCTATGGGTAGCAGTGTTGAGTCTATGGGTGACAGTGTTGAGTCTATGGGGCAGTGTTGAGTCTATGGGTAGCAATGTTGAGTCTATGGGTGACAGTGTTGAGTCTATGGGGCAGTGTTGAGTCTATGGTGCAGTGTTGAGTCTATGGGTAGCAGTGTTGAGTCTATGGGTGGCAGTGTTGAGTCTATGGGTAGCAGTGTTGAGTCTATGAGTAGCAGTGTTGAGTCTATGGTGCAGTGTTGAGTCTATGGGTAGCAGTGCTGAGTCTATGGGTGGGAGTGTTGAGTCTATGGGTGGGAGTGTTGAGTCTATGGGTGGCAGTGCTGAGTCTATGGGTGGCAGTGTTGAGTCTATGGGGCAGTGTTGAGTCTATGGGTGGCAGTGTTGAGTCTATGGGTAGCAGTGTTGAGTCTATGGGTGGCAGTGTTGAGTCTATGGTGCAGTGTTGAGTCTATGGGTTAGCAGTGTTGAGTCTATGAGTAGCCGAGTTGAGTCTATGGGTGGCAGTGTTGAGTCTATGGGTGACAGTGTTGAGTCTATGAGTAGCCGTGTTGAGTCTATGGGTGGCAGTGTTGAGTCTATGAGTGGCAGTATTGAGTCTATGGTGCAGTGTTGAGTATATTGGGCAATGTTGAGTCTATGGGGCAATGTTGAGTCTATGGGGCAATGTTGAGTCTATGGGCAGTGTTGAGTCTATGGGTTAGCAGTGTTGAGTCTAAGGGAGTCTTTAACATTGAAGTCATTGGGAGACTTTAACATTAAGTGGGCGAGTGAGCGAGCGAGGGAGTGGATGGGTGAGTGGGTGAGTGGGTGAGTGAGTGGGCGAGTTGGTGAGTGGGTTAGTGGTGAGTGGGTGAGTGAGTGAGTGGGTGGGCGAGTGAGTGAGTGAGCGAGCGAGTGAGTGGGCGAGTGAGTGGGTGAGTGAGTGAGTGGGTGAGTGAGTGGGTGAGTGAGTGGGTGAGTGAGTGGGTAAGTGAGTGAGTGGGTGGGTGAGTGAGTGGGTGAGTGAGTGAGTGGGTGAGTGGGCGAGTGAGCGGGTGAGTGAGTGAGTGGGTGAGTGAGTGAGTGGGTGAGTGAGCGAGTGAGTGGGCGAGTGAGTGGGTGAGTGAGTGGGTGAGTGAGTGAGTGAGTGGATGAGTGAGTGGGTGAGTGGGTGGGTGAGTGAGTGGGTGAGTGAGTGGGTGAGTGAGCGAGTGAGTGGGCGAGTGAGTGGGTGAGTGAGTGGGTGAGTGAGTGAGTGAGTGGATGAGTGAGTGGGTGAGTGGGTGGGTGAGTGAGTGGGTGAGTGGGTGAGTGAGTGAGTGGGTGAGTGAGTGGGTGAGTGAGTGAGTGGGTGAGTGAGTGAGTGAATGGGTGAGTGAGTGAGTGGATGAGTGAGTAAATGAGTGGGTGAGTGAGTGAGTGGGTGAGTGAGTGGGTGAGTGAGTGGGTGAGTGAGTGAGTGGGTGAGTGAGTGGGTGAGTGAGTGGGTGGGTGAGTGAGTGGGTGAGTGAGTGGGTGAGTGAGTGAGTGAGTGGGCGAGTGAGTGAGTGAGTGGGTGAGTGAGTGAGTGGGCGAGTGAGTGGGTGAGTGGGTGAGTGGGTGAGTGAGTGGGTGGGTGAGTGAGTGACTGAGTGGGTGAGTGAGTGAGTGGGTGAGTGAGTGGGTGAGTGAGCGAGTGAGTGGGCGAGTGAGTGGGTGAGTGAGTGGGTGAGTGAGTGAGTGAGTGGATGAGTGAGTGGGTGAGTGGGTGGGTGAGTGAGTGGGTGAGTGGGTGAGTGAGTGAGTGGGTGAGTGAGTGGGTGAGTGAGTGAGTGGGTGAGTGAGTGAGTGAATGGGTGAGTGAGTGAGTGGATGAGTGAGTAAATGAGTGGGTGAGTGAGTGAGTGGGTGAGTGAGTGGGTGAGTGAGTGGGTGAGTGAGTGAGTGGGTGAGTGAGTGGGTGAGTGAGTGGGTGGGTGAGTGAGTGGGTGAGTGAGTGGGTGAGTGAGTGAGTGAGTGGGCGAGTGAGTGAGTGAGTGGGTGAGTGAGTGAGTGGGCGAGTGAGTGGGTGAGTGGGTGAGTGGGTGAGTGAGTGGGTGGGTGAGTGAGTGACTGAGTGGGTGAGTGAGTGAGTGGGTGAGTGAGTGGGTGAGTGAGTGAGTGAGTGGGCGAGTGAGTGGGTGAGTGAGTGAGTGGGTGAGTGAGTGAGTGGGTGAGTGAGTGAGTGGGTGAGTGGGTGAGTGAGTGAGTGGGTGAGTGAGTGACTGAGTGGGTGAGTGAGTGAGTGGGTGAGTGAGTGGGTGAGTGAGTGAGGCTGAGTGAGTGGGTGAGTGGGTGAGTGAGTGAATGGGTGAGTGAGTGGGTGAGTGATTGAATGAAATCTTCCGCAAGGTCGGAAGACGTTCAACAAAACGGACGGTTGACGTCTTCCGGAAGATCAGCGGTGACATTGACAACGAGTTGCGCAACCACGCTGCCAAAAAAAACAACCGAAAGTCTTCCAGAAGAGGAAGACGTCTTCCGGTAGTCCTCTACCTCCTTGTGCGCCAATAAAACGAACGGTGGCGATCTTCCGGAAGTTCGTCAGCGAACAGTGTCAACATCAAATTGCGCAACACTCACCCCGCGTCATCTTCCGGAAGACGGAAGACGTCTTCCGGAAGTTGTGAGGCGTCTTCCTCTTCCGGAAGTTACAAACGCATCTACCGGAAGACGTTTTGCCGGTTTCACCGAAACGCTTCTTCGTCTTCCGGAAGATATTTTGACTCAAACTCAAGTCAACAAGGCTGCGTTGATCAACGCTCACCACCACAGCCACTCACCAATCACTCACCAATCACCACTACTACTCACCACTCACTCACCAATCACTCACCACTCACTCACCAATCACCACTCACTCACCACTTCCACTCACCAATCACTCACCATTAACCACTACCACTCACCACTACCACTCACCAATCACTCACCACTACCACTCACCACTACCACTCACTCACCACTACCACTCACCGCTCACCACTGCCACTCACCACTCACCACTACTACTCACCACTCACTCACCACTACCACTACTACTCACCACTGCCACTCATCACTCACTCACCACTACCACTCACCCCTCACCACCACTCACCACTCCTCACCACTCCTCACCACCACCACTCCTCACCACCACCACCACTCCTCACCACTCACCACTCACTAACTACCACCACTCCTCACCACTCACCACTCACCACCACCACTCACTCACTCACCACTCACCACTCACCACTCCTCACCACTCCTCACCATGGCCGGCCCTGCACTCCGCGCGAGCGTCCGCGCGGTGAGACAAAGACGGACGGGGCCTACACGGGCAGCGCTCATCCTGGTGAGAGAGAGACACGGGGAGAGACACGAGGAGAGAGACACGGGAGAGAGACACGGGGAGAGAGACACGGGGAGAGACACGGGGAGAGAGACACGGGGAGAGAGACACGGGGAGAGACACGGGGAGACACAGAGAGAGACACGGGGAGAGACACGGGGAGACACAGAGAGACACGAGGAGAGAGACACGGGGAGAGAGACACGGGGAGAGACACGGGGAGACACAGAGAGAGACACACAGAGAGACACGGGGAGAGAGACACAGAGAGACACGGGGAGAGACACGGGGAGAGAGACACAGAGAGAGACACGGGGAGAGAGACACGGGGAGACAGAGAGAGACACACAGAGAGAGACACGGGGAGACAGGGAGAGAGACACGGGGAGACACAGAGAGACACGGGGAGACAGGGAGAGAGACACGGGGAGACACAGAGAGACACGGGGAGACAGGGAGAGAGACACGGGGAGAGAGACACGGAGAGACAGGGAGAGAGACACGGGGAGAGACACGGGGAGAGAGACACGGGGAGAGAGAGAGACACGGAGAGAGAGACACGGGGAGACACGGGGAGACAGACACAGGGAGAGAGAGACACGGGGAGAGAGAGACACGGGGAGAGAGAGACACGGAGAGAGAGACACGGGGAGAGAGAGACACGGAGAGAGAGACACGGGGAGACACGGGGAGACAGAGACACAGGGAGAGAGAGAGACACGGGGAGACACGGGAGAGACACGGGGAGACAGAGAGAGAGACACGGGGAGAGAGAGACACAGGGAGAGAGACACGGGGAGACAGAGAGAGACACACAGAGAGAGACACGGGGAGACACGGAGAGAGAGACACGGGGAGAGAGACACAGAGAGAGACACGGGGAGAGAGAGACACACAGAGAGACACGGGGAGACAGGGAGAGAGACACAGAGAGAGACACGGGGAGACAGGGAGAGAGACACGGGGAGAGAGACACAGAGAGAGACACGGGGAGACAGGGAGAGAGACACGGGGAGAGAGACACGGGGAGACAGGGAGAGAGACACGGGGAGAGAGACACAGAGAGAGGCACGGGGAGACAGGGAGAGAGACACGGGGAGAGAGACACGGGGAGACAGGGAGAGAGACACGGGGAGAGAGACACACAGAGAGACACGGGGAGACAGGGAGAGAGACACGGGGAGAGAGACACGGGGAGACAGGGAGAGAGACACGGGGAGAGAGACACACAGAGAGACACGGGGAGACAGGGAGAGAGACACGGGGAGAGAGACACAGAGAGAGAGACACGGGGAGAGAGAGACACGGGGAGAGAGACACGAGGAGACACGGGGAGAGAGAGAGACACAGAGAGAGACACGGGGAGACACAGAGAGACACGGGGAGAGAGAGACACGGGGAGACAGAGAGAGAGACACGGGGAGAGACACGGGGAGACACGGGGATAGAGACAGAGACACGGGGAGAGAGATAGAGAGACACAGAGAGAGAGACACGGGGAGAGACACGGGGAGACACGGGGAGAGAGACTTGGTGATGATGTTGGAACACAGAATGTTGATTTCCTAATTCCCCACCCCCTTTGTCTCTCCACCTCCACCACCATCACCACCATCACCACCACCACCATCACCACCATCACCACCACCATCACCACCACCACCATCACCACCATCACCATCACCACCACCATCACCACCACCATCACCACCATCACCACCACCATCACCACCACCATCACCACCACCATCACCACCACCACCATCACCACCACCATCACCACCATCACCACCACCATCACCACCACCATCACCACCACCACCATCACCACCATCACCACCACCATCACCACCACCATCACCACCATCACCACCATCACCACCACCACCATCACCACCATCACCACCACCACCATCACCACCATCACCACCACCATCACCACCACCATCACCACCACCACCATCACCACCATCACCATCATCACCACCACCATCACCACCACCACCATCACCACCATCACCACCACCACCATCACCACCATCACCACCACCATCACCACCACCATCACCACCACCACCATCACCACCACCACCATCACCACCACCATCACCATCATCACCACCATCACCACCACCATCACCACCACCACCATCACCACCACCACCATCACCACCACCACCACTACCACCATCACCACCACCACCATCACCACCACCACCATCATCACCACCACCACCATCACCACCACCACCATCACCACCACCATCACCACCATCACCACCACCACCATCACCACCATCACCACCACCACCATCACCACCACCATCACCACCACCACCATCACCACCACCATCACCACCACCACCATCACCACCACCACCACCACCTCCTACACCACTATCACCACCACCATCACCACCCACCATCACCTCCTCTTTAGACTCCGGCTGCTGTTATGAAGATCAGACAGCTCATGGAGAACAAACCAGAATACGTGAGACACGGGGACTGTACTGTATGTACTGTACTGTGTGTGCACTGTATGTACTGTATGTGTGCACTGTGTGTACTGTATGTGTACACTGTGTGTGTACTGTACTGTATGTACTGTGTGTACTGTGTGTGTGTACTGTATGTGTACACTGTGTGTATGCTGTGTGTACTGTGTGTGTACTGTATGCACTGTGCGCACTGTATGTGCTGTACTGTAAGTACTGTGTGTACTGTGTGTGTGTACTGTGTGTGTACTGTATGTACTGTGTGTGTGTACTGTGTGTGTGTACTGTGTGTGTGTGTACTGTGTGTGTGTACTGTGTGTGTGTGTGTACTGTGTGTGTGTACTGTGTGTCTGTACTGTGTGTGTACTGTGTGTACTGTGTGTGTGTGCTGTGTGTACTGTGTGTGTGTACTGTGTGTACTATGTGTGTACTGTGTGTGTGTGTGTACTGTGTGTGTGTGCTGTGTGTACTGTGTGTGTGTACTGTGTGTATGTACTGTGTGTGTGTAGTGTGTGTAGTGTGTGTGTGTGTACTGTGTGTGTGTAGTGTGTGTGTGTGTACTGTGTGTGTACTGTGTGTACTGTGTGTGTGTGTACACTGTGTGTGTGTACTGTGTGTGTACTGTACTGTGTGTGTACTGTGTGTACTGTACTGTGTGTACTGTATGTACTGTGTGTCTACGGTGTGTACTGTGTGTGTACTGTATGTACTGTGTGTGTACTGTGTGTGTACTGTGTGTGTACTGTGTGTGTGCCCTGTATGTACTGTATGTACTGTGTGTGTACTGTACTGTGTGTGTGTACTGTGTGTACTGTGTGTACTGTGTGTGTGTACTGTATGTACTGTGTGTGTGTACTGTGTGTACTGTGTGTACTGTGTGTGTGTACTGTGTGTGTACTGTGTGTGTATGTACTGTGTGTGTGTGTACTGTGTGTACTGTATGTACTGTGTGTGTGTACTGTGTGTGTACTGTGTGTGTGTACTGTGTGTGTGTGTACTGTGTGTGTGTATTGTGTGTGTGTACTGTGTGTACTGTGTGTGTGTACTGTGTGTGTGTACTGTGTGTGTACTGTGTGTATACTGTGTGTACTGTGTGTGTGTGTACTGTGTGTGTACTGTGTGTATACTGTGTGTACTGTGTGTGTGTGTACTGTGTGTGTACTGTGTGTGTGTACTGTGTGTGTGTGCTGTGTGTGTACTGTGTGTACTGTGTGTGTACTGTGTGTGTGTACTGTGTGTGTGTACTGTGTGTGTACTGTGTGTACTGTGTGTGTACTGTGTGTGTGTGTACTGTGTGTACTGTGTGTGTACTGTGTGTGTGTACTGTGTGTGTGTGTACTGTGTGTGTACTGTGTGTGTGTACTGTGTGTGTACTGTGTGTGTACTGTGTGTGTGTACTGTGTGTGTGTACTGTGTGTGTGTACTGTGTGTGTGTACAGTGTGTGTACAGTGTGTGTGCACTGTGTGTGTACTGTGTGTGTGTACTGTGTGTGTGTACTGTGTGTGTACTGTGTGTGTGTACTGTGTGTGTGTACTGTGTGTGTACTGTGTGTGTGTGTACTGTGTGTGTGTACTGTGTGTGTGTACTGTGTGTACTGTGTGTGTACTGTGAGTGTGTACTGTGTGTGTACTGTGTGTGTGTACTGTGTGTGTACTGTGTGTGTGTGTACTGTGTGTGTACTGTGAGTGTGTACTGTGTGTGTACTGTGTGTGTGTACTGTGTGTGTGTACTGTGTGTGTGTGTACTGTGTGTGTGTACTGTATGTACTGTGTGTGTGTACTGTGTGTGTATACTGTGTGTGTGTACTGTGTGTGTACTGTGTGTGTGTGTACTGTGTGTGTACTGTGTGTGTGTACTGTGTGTGTGTACTGTGTGTACTGTGTGTGTACTGTGTGTGTGTACTGTGTGTGTGTGTGTACTGTGTGTGTGTACTGTGTGTACTGTGTGTGTACTGTGTGTACTGTGTGTGTACTGCGTGTACTGTGTGTGTACTGTGTGTGTACTGTGTGTGTGTACTGTGTGTGTACTGTGTGTACTGTGTGTGTACTGTGTGTGTGTGTACTGTGTGTGTACTGTGTGTGTACTGTGTGTGTGTACTGTGTGTGTGTGTACTGTGTGTGTACTGTGTGTACTGTACTGTGTGTACTGTGTGTGTGTGTACTGTGTGTGTGTGTACTGTGTGTGTGTACTGTGTGTGTACTGTGTGTGTGTACTGTGTGTGTGTGTACTGTGTGTGTACTGTGTGTGTGTGTGTACTGTGTGTGTACTGTGTGACCTGTGTGTACTGTACTGTGTGTACTGTGTGTGTGTACTGTGTGTGTACTGTGTGACCTGTGTGTACTGTACTGTGTGTACTGTGTGTGTGTACTGTATGTGTGTGTACTGTGTGTGTACTGTGTGTGTACTGTGTGTGTGTGTACTGTGTGTGTGTACTGTGTGTGTGTACTGTGTGTACTGTGTGTGTGTATTGTGTGTGTACTGTGTGTGTGTGTACTGTGTGTGTGTACTGTGTGTACTGTGTGTGTGTGTACTGTGTGTGTACTGTGTGTACTGTGTGTGTACTGTGTGTGTGTACTGTGTGTGTGTACTGTGTGTGTACTGTGTGTACTGTGTGTGTGTACTGTGTGTGTGTACTGTGTGTGTACTGTGTGTACTGTGTGTGTGTACTGTGTGTGTGTACTGTGTGTGTGTGTGTACTGTGTGTGTGTGTACTGTGTGTGTGTACTGTGTGTGTACTGTGTGTGTGTGTGTACTGTGTGTGTGTACTGTGTGTGTGTGTACTGTATGTGTGTACTGTATGTACTGTACGTGCACTGTATGTACTGTATGTACTGTATGTGTACTCACAGTTAGGTGTTAAGGTTGGAGTGCGGACCCGGGGCTGCAACGGGCTCTCGTACACACTGGAGTACACTGCCTCAGCAGGAGCCCGTTGATGAAGAAGTCACACAGGATGGTGACCCACTCACCCACTCACTCACCTACTCACCCACTCACTCACCCACTCACTCACCTACTCACCCACTCACTCACCCACTCACTCACCTACTCACCCACCCACTCACTCACTCACTCACCTACCCACTCACCCAATCACTCACCCACCCACTCACTCACTCACCCACCCAACCACACACCCACTCACTCACTCACCCACTCACTCACCTACTCACTCACCTACTCACTCACCCACTCACTCACTCAGTCACTCACTCACTCACCTACTCACCCACTCACTCACCTACACACTCACCTACTCACTCACCCACTCACCCACTCACTCACCCACTCACCTACTCACTCACCCACTCACTCACCCACTCACCCACTCATTCACTCACTCAGCCACTCACTCACCCACTCACTCTCCCACTCACTCACTCACTCACCTACTCACTCACCCACTCATTCACTCACTCACCCACCTACTCACCCACTCACCCACTCACTCACCCACCCACTCACTCACCTACTCACCCACCCACTCACTCACCCACTCACTCACTCACCCACCCACTCACCCACTCACTCACTCACCCACTCACTCACCAACTCACTCACTCAACCACTCACTCACCCACCCACCCACTCACCCACTCACTCACCCACTCACCCACTCACTCACCCACTCACTCACTCACCCACCCACTCACTCACCCACCTACTCACTCACCCACCCACTCACTCACCCACTCACTCACCCACTCACCCACTCACTCACCCACTCACTCACTCACTCACCCACTCACCCACCCACCCACTCACTCACTCACCCACCCACTCACTCACTCACCCACCCAACCACACACCCACTCACTCACTCACCCACTCACTCACCTACTCACTCACCTACTCACTCACCCACTCACTCACTCAGTCACTCACTCACTCACCTACTCACCCACTCACTCACCTACTCACTCACCCACTCACCTACTCACTCACCTACTCACTCACTCACCCACTCACCCACTCACTCACTCACCCACTCACTCACTCACCCACTCACCCACTCACTCACCCACTCACCCACTCACTCACCCACTCACTCACTCACTCACCCACTCACTCACTCACTCACCCAGCTACTCACTCACCCACTCACTCAGCCACTCACCCACCCACCCACTCACTCACCTACTCACTCACCTACTCACCTACTCACCCACTCACTCACCCACTCACTCACTCACCCACTCACTCACCTACTCACCCACTCACCCACCCACTCACTCACTCACCTACTCACTCACCCACTCACCCACTCACTCACTCACCTACTCACTCACTCACCTACTCACTCACTCACTCACCTACTCACTCACTCACTCACCCACTCACCCACTCACTCACCCACTCACTCATTCACCTACTCACTCACCTACTCACTCACTCACCCACTCACTCACCCACTCACTCACCCACTCACTCACTCACTCACCCACTCATTCACCCACTCACTCACCCACTCACCTACTCACTCACCTACTCACTCACCCACTCACTCACTCACCCACTCACTCACTCACTCACCCACCCACTCACTCACTCACTCACCCACTCACCCACTCACCCACTCACCCACTCACTCACCCACTCACTCACCCACCCACTCACCCACTCACTCACTCACCTACTCACTCACCCACTCACTCACCCACTCACTCACTCACCCACTCACTCACTCACCCACTCACCCACTCACTCACCCACTCACCCACTCACTCACCCACTCACCTACTCACCTACTCACTCACCCACCCACTCACTCACCCACTCACTCACTCACTCACCCACTCACTCACTCACTCACCCAGCTACTCACTCACCCACTCACTCAGCCACTCACCCACCCACCCACTCACTCACCTACTCACTCACCTACTCACCTACTCACCCACTCACTCACCCACTCACTCACTCACCCACTCACTCACCTACTCACCCACTCACC
>NC_133750.1:1163958-1168958 GCF_048934315.1 Petromyzon marinus
AGTTTTGGTGGGGCTGATGGTAAGGACCCACCTCTTAGTGGCACGCTCCAGTCTCAGCAGCAGCGTCTCCAACTCCTCCTCCGAATATGCAGCTATTACCAAATCATCGGCATACATAACATGGTTGAGCAATAGGAGCCATCCCTTGACCGCACCCGGGCATCGATCAGCCTCCCATTATATCTGTACCTTATGGAGATTCCCCCGGTACAGCTTTTGAAGGTTTCACGAACTACGTGGTCAAAATAGATGTTAAATAATGTGGGAGCCAGAGGACATCTCTGTCGCACCCCAAGGTTAACAGGGAATGGCTCTGACTCCCGGCCACGTAGTTTTACCCGGGCACGCTCACCATCATGAAGGTCCTTAATGATCGTGAGCAGAGGGTCAGGTACTCCAAAAGCACGAAGAACAACCCAGAGCCCAGGCCTACTGATGGTATCATAGGCCTTGACCAGGTCAATAAAGCAGAGATGTAGGTCTTGTTGGAATTCTCTACACCTCTGCTGTAGCAGACGGATAGAAAATATGGCATCTGTACAGGACCGCCCTTTCCTGAAACCGCATTGGGGCTCCGCAAGCCTCTCCTCAGCGTGCCTGGCAAGGCGATGTTGAATAATCCTTGCCAGGACCTTTCCCGGCACACTGAGGAGTGAGATGCCCCTGTAGTTGTTACAGTCTGTGCGGTCCCCCTTCTTAAAAAGGGGGACCACCAGGGCATCCTTCCAATCCTGCGGAACCCGTCCAGTGGTCCAGACTGTTGTTATGATGTCATATAGGGCAGTCTGTGCACAAACGCCGCCCTCCCTTAGCATTTTGCTTGGGAGATCATCTCTGCCCGCTGCATTTCCTGGTCTTAGACTCTGGATCGCCTTCAGTACTTCCTCAACAGATGGCACCACAGCCAGCCACTCACAGGGGGTGACTTCTTCCAATATTTGAGGCACCGCAGCCTCAGCAGGGTCATCCTCACTTTGTGCCACGATGTTTTCCTGGCTGAGGGATTTTCCCTCCCCCAGGACCTCACTGAAATGCTCAGAAAATCTGCAAACCTGTTCCTGGGGGTCGGAGATTGGGTCACCGTTTTTTTCCCCTAATGATGGTAATAGGTATGGCGCTGCAGGTTACTTTTTTGATGGAGTTAAATAGAGATTTGTGATCACGGGCCACTGAGGCAGACTCCATCTCCTCAGCAACCCGCGACCACCACCCATCCTTGCAGCGCCTCACGGCTCTCCGAACCACCGAGCGAAGGCTGCGGTAAGCCTCCTCATTCTCTGACGTGGGATTCTGTAGCCGATGACAGTGGGCCTGTCACTTTTTCTCAACTATCCTGAACACCTCCTCTGTCATCCAGGGTCTCTGGGGAGGTCTGGACCGCGTAACCAAAGCAGCCATTGCAGCTGCATGAGTCACAGTCCTAAACCTCGCCCATTCACCCTCGACATCATGAGGAGTGGGGGAGGATGCCAACCCCAGTCGCAGGCGATGATGAAATTCTCGCCTGCAACTTTCATCAGATAACTGAGACCAGGCCACTTTAAGTTGGAATGGGGTCCTGGGTGTACACCCACCACCGGAGTGGGAGAATGGCAGGCGCATCTTACAGATGACTAGTCGATGGTCAGAGGGCAGATCAGCTCCACGGTAGGTCCTGGTGTCAAGGACATGGGCTCGCATCCGCTGGTCCGTCACTTATAGTCCAGCAGATGTTCTTGCTTGGACCCGGCATGCATCCATGATGTTGTGTGGATGTGCCGATGCCGGAACAGCGTGTTGGTAATGACAAGCCCATGGGCTGCACAAAAATCTAGCAGCCTCCTGCCGTTGTTATTGAGCTGATCTGGCCCATGCCCTCCAATCACTCCAGACCAGGTGCCAGTATCATGACCAACTCGGGCATTGAAGTCACCCAACATGATGACTCTATCCCGAGGGGCCACTTTAGCCAGCACCTGTGACAGGAGGTCATAGAAGGCATCTGACTCATCGGCTTTGCCTGCATCCCTCCACGGATGTTCATCTTTGGTGGGGGCATAAGTAACCACGACCACCATTCCTCGCCTCCGGTTGATGGGAAGGCGAGCCCAAAGTAGCCTGGGACTTACAGCTTCCCACACCTCACCGCCACGCTCCCACGCCCCTTCATTCTTTTGTTCAAAAGAAGAGCCACACCCTGTTGTTTGGCAGTCTGCTGCCCCGAGTAGAGGACTGTCCACCCCTCATGGTGGCAGGAGCCAGAGCCGGTCCACCTGACCTCCTGAATGCCACACAGATCGAGGCAGGACTGGTCCAGCTCCCGACAGAAAAGTGGCAGCCTCTCCTCTGCAGTGAGCGTTCGAACATTCCACGTGGCCACCCGTAGTGGCTTTTCGTTGTTTCTGGAGGAGCCCAGAGGGTAGGTATTCAATCTCCTGGCTCCACCAATTGGGGTTTGGCCAGGAGACGTCATAAACGCCTGGCCCCCGGGGGCCTCCGGCACAAGCTTAGTTGTTACATATTTCAGTTTAATTCGTGGTTTAGTGGTAATTAATTGAAGGTGGAGGGGTTACCAGCCCCCCCCTCGCACCCGTCCAGAGCCCCCATTTAGCCCCTGTGGTGGTCACAGACGCCATGAGGGGAGGAGCCAATCAAATTGGACCTAACCCCCACAGCACTGTCCACGACAGAGTTGCCCGTCCGGCACCGCGAGGAGGTAGGGGGTTGTTTTGCCGGGACTATACACACACACACATACACACACACATACACACACATACACACATACACACATTCACATATACACACATTCACACACACATACACACATACATACACACAACAACAATAACCGTCATTCGCCACTAAGTGGCGGTGACGTCACCACGACGCTTGTGCCAGGCTATGTGCACCCTGAGGCCACGTGAAGTGTCGAACGCCCGCTGGCAGGAGGTCATGGGGCAGACCCAGGTGCCACGGGTCGACTGACTGAGATGACTGGCTGATGCACCACCTGTGCCCCCTACTGTGCCAACCTGCTGTGCTTTAGCCACCCGGCGCTCCGCTCGTTGTTGTGAGCGTCGCTCCTCCGCCCTCCGTTGTTGTTGGAGGGCGACTGCCTCCAACTGCCCAGTAGCAGCGTCCTTCACGAGCCTCTTCCACAGAGGCCGATCTTGACACCGCTGGTACCAGTCATCGGCAAGTCCACTCAGCTCCACGTCCTCCTGTACCACATCACTCCATCTCTTCTCTAGCCCGTGCCGCGGCCGCTTAGCCCCATCAATCCGGCCGAACAAAAGCTGTTTCGGCATGTGGTGGCTGGGCATGCGGGCTACATGACCCAGCCATCGCAGCCTTGCCTGCCGGAGGAGCTCACCGATGGGACCTTGCCCAGATATTTCAAGGATTTGTGAGCTCCTCACACAATCCAGCCTGGTTAAACCCAGGATGGATGGTAGGCAGGCCAGCCTAAATGTTTCTAACCGGCGAAGATGTTCCATTAGGGGGGTCCACGTTTCGCAAGCGTAGAGAAGGGAGGGAATGACCGTGGCCGAGAAGACCTGAAGCTTAGTGCGGAGCGACAGACCAGGTAGCTTCCACACGGTGTTACGCAACCGATGAAAAGATATTGCCGCTCGACTGATTCGGAGTGAGACCTCTGCTGTTAAACTGGAGCCGGTCATAAGCACACTACCCAGGTATGGGAAACTCTCCACTCTCTCCACAACTGCCCCATCACCGATTGGGAGTTGTGGGGGTGGAGTGTCCGATGATACAAAATACCCAGGCAGGTGCTTGGTTTTGGTGGGGCTGATGGTAAGGACCCACCTCTTAGTGGCACGCTCCAGTCTCAGCAGCAGCGTCTCCAACTCCTCCTCCGAATGTGCAGCTATTACCAAATCATCAGCATACAAAACGTGGTTGAGCAATAGGGAGCCATCCCTTGACCGCACCCGGGCGTCGATCAGCCTCCCATTATATCTGTACCATATGGAGATTCCCCCGGGACAACTATTGAAGGCTTCACGAACTACGTGGTCAAAAGATATGTTAAATAATGCGGGAGCCAGAGGACATCCCTGTCGCACCCCAAGGTGTACAGGGAATGGCTCTGACTCCCGGCCACGTAGTTTTACCCAGGCCCGCTCACCATCACGAAGGTCCTTAATGATCGTGAGCAGAGGGTCAGGGACTCCAAAAGCACGAAGAACAACCCAGAGCCCAGGCCTACTGATGGTGTCATAGGCCTTGACCAGGTCAATAAAGTAAAGATGTAGGTCTTGCTGGAATTCCCTACACCTCTGCTGTAGCAGACGGACAGAAAATATGGCATCTGTGCAGGACCGCCCTTTCTTGAAACCACATTGGGGCTCCGCAAGCCTCTCCTCAGCGTGCCTGGCAAGGCGATGCTGAATAATCCTTGCCAGGACCTTTCCCGGCACACTGAGGAGTGAGATGCCCCTGTAGTTGTTACAGTCTGTGCGGTCCCCTTCTTAAAGAGGGGGACCACCAGGGCATCCTTCCAATCCTGCAGAACCCGTCCAGTGGTCCAGACTGTTGTTATGATGTCATATAGGGCAGTCTGTGCACAAACGCCACCCTCCCACAGCATTTCGCTTGGGGAGATCATTTCAGCCCGGTGCCTTTCCTGGTCTCAGACTCCAGATCGCCTTCAGTACTTCCTCAACAGATGGCACCTCAGCCAGCCACTCACAGGGGGTGACTTCTTCCAATATTTGAGGCACCGCAGCCTCAGAAGGGTCATCCTGACTATGTGCCACGATGTTTTCCTGGATGAGGGATTTCCCCTCCCCCAGGACCTCACAGAAATGCTCAGCAAATCTATACACACACTCACACATACACACACTCACACATACACACACTCACACATACACACATACAAACACACATACACACACACCTACACACACACACTCACACTCACACATGCACAAACTCACACATACACACATACACACACTCACACACTCACACATACACACATACACACACTCACA
>NC_133750.1:1171458-1176458 GCF_048934315.1 Petromyzon marinus
CTCTGCGTGTGTGTCTGTGTGTGTGTCTGTGTGTGTGTGTATCTGTGTGTGTCTCTGTGTGTCTTTCTGTATGTATGTCTCTGTGTGTATCTGTGTGTGTCTCTGTGTGTGTCAACGTGTGTCTCTGTGTGTGTCTCTGTGTGTGTGTCTCTGTGTGTGTGTCTCTGCGTGTGTGTCTGTGTCTCTGTGTGTGTCTGTGTGTGTGTCTGGTGTCTCTGTGTGTGTGTCTCTGCGTGTGTGTCTGTGTGTGTCTGTGTGTATCTGTGTGTGTGTGTGGAATTTACCTGTAAATGATTTTCCGTTTAAGAAGAAGACGCAAATCTCTCTGTCTCTCTGTCTCTCTCTGTCTCTCTATGTCTCTCTCTGTCTCTCTGTGTCTTTCTGTGTCTCTCTGTCTCTATCTCTCTGTGTCTCTCTCTGTGTCTCTCTCTGTCTCTCTGTGTATCTCTGTCTCTCTATCTCTCTGTGTCTCTGTGTCTCTCTCTATCTCTCTGTCTGTGTCTCCCTCTGTCTCTCTGTCTCTCTGTGTCTCTCTGTGTCTCTATCTCTCTGTGTCTCTCTGTGTCTCTCTCTGTCTCTCTGTGTCTCTCTCTGTGTCTCTCTTTCTCTGTCTCTCTGTGTCTCTCTCTCTGTGTCTCTGTCTCTCTGTGTCTCTCTCTGTGTCTCTCTTTCTCTGTCTCTCTGTGTCTCTCTCACTGTCTCTCTGTGTCTCTCTTTCTCTGTCTCTCTGTGTCTCTCTCTGTGTGTCTCTCTCTGTCTCTCTGTGTGTCTCTCTCTGTCTCTCTTGTCTCTGTCTGTGTTCTCTCTCTGTGTCTCTCTGTGTCTCTGTGTCTCTCTCTCTGTGTCTCTCTCTGTCTCTCTGTGTGTCTCTCTGTGTGTCTCTGTCTGTGTCTCTCTCTCTCTGTCTCTGTCTGTGTTTCTCTCTGTGTGTCTCTCTCTGTGTGTCTCTCTGTGTCTCTCTGTGTGTCTCTCTCTCTCTGTGTCTCTCTGTGTGTCTCTGTGTTTCTCTCTGTGTCTCTCTCTCTGTGCCTCGCTCTCTGTCTCTCGCTCTCTGACTGCCACTGCCTCTCTCTCCCCCTTCCTTCATGTTACCCCCCCCCCTCTCTCCCCTCTCTACCCCCTCTCTCTCTACCCCCTCTCTCTCTACCCCCTCTCTACCCCCCTCTCTCTCCCCTCTCTACCCCCCCTCTCTCTCTCTCTCTACCCCCCTCTCTACCCCCTCTCTCTCTACCCCCCACTCTCTCTCTCTCTCCCCCTCTCTCTCTACCCTCTCTAGCCCCCCTCTCTCTACCCCTCTCTCTCTCTACCCCCTCTCTACCCCCTCTCTCTACCCCTCTCTCTCTCTACCCCCCTCTCTACCCCCTCTCTCTACCCCCTCTCTCTCTCTACCCCCTCTCTCTACCCCCTCTCTCTCTCCCCTCTCTCTCTCTACCCCCCTCTCTCTCTACCCCTCTCTCTCTACCCCCTCTCTATCCCCTCTCTCTCTCTACCCCTCTCTCTCTACCCCCTCTCTACCCCTCTCTCTCTACCCCCCTCTCTCTCTCTCCCCTCTCTCTACCCCCTCTCTCTCTACCCCTCTCTCTCTACCCCCTCTCTCTCTCTACCCCCATCTCTCTCTACCCCCTCTCTCTCTACCCCCTCTCTCTCTCTACCCCCTCTCTCTCTACCCCCTCTCTCTCTACCCCCTCTCTCTCTACCCCTCTCTCTCTACCCCCTCTCTCTCTACCCCCTCTCTCTACCCCCCTCTCTCTCTACCCCCTCCCTCTCTACCCCCTCTCTCTCTACCCCCTCTCTCTCTCTCTACCCCCTCTCTCTCTACCCCCTCTCTACCCCCCTCTCTCTACCCCTCTCTCTCTCCCCCCTCTCTCTCTCTACCCCCTCTCTCTCTACCCCCTCTCTCTCTCTCTACCCCCCTCTCTCTCTACCCCCCTCTCTCTCTACCCCCTCTCTCTCTCCCCCCTCTCTCTCTCTACCCCCTCTCTCTCTACCCCCTCTCTCCTCTCTACCCCCTCTCTCCTCTACCTCCTCTCTCTCTACCCCCTCTCTCTCTCTCTACCCCCCTCTCTCTCTCCACCCCCTCTCTCTCTACCCCCTCTCTCTCTCTCTACCCCCCTCTCTCTCTCTACCCCCCTCTCTCTCTCTCTACCCCCACTCTCTCTACCCCCTCTCTCTCTACCCCCTCTCTCTCTACCCCCTCTCTCTCTACCCCCTCTCTATCCCCTCTCTCTCTCTACCCCCTCTCTCTCTACCCCCTCTCACCCCCTCTCTCTCTACCCCCCTCTCTACCCCCCACTCTCTCTACCCCCTCTCTCTCTACCCCCCGCTCTCTCTACCCCCTCTCTCTCTACCCCTCTCTCTCTACCCCCTCTCTACCCCCTCTCTCTCTACCCCCTCTCTACCCCTCTCTCTACCCCCCTCTCTCTCTACCCCTCCTCTCTACCCCCTCTCTCTCTACCCCCCTCTCTCTCTACCCCCCTCTCCTCTACCCCCTCCCTCTCTCTCTACCCCCTCTCTCTCTACCCCCCCTCTCTACCCCCTCTCTACCCCCTCTCTCTACCCCCTCTCTACCCCCTCTCTCTCCGACCCCGTCTCTACCCCCCTCTATCTCTACCCCCTCTCTCTACCCCTCTCTCACTACCCCCTCTCTCTCTCTACCCCCTCTCTCTCTCCCCCCTCTCTACCCCCTCTCTCTCTACCTCTCTCTCTACCCCCCTCTCTACCCCCTCTCTCTCTACCCCCTCTCTCTCTCTCTACCCCCTCTCTCTCTCTCTACCTCTCTCTCTCTATCCCCTCTCCCTCTACCCCCTCTCTCTTTCTCCATGTCTCGGGTTGTCTTACTTCAAAGGACACTGCAGTGATTTAGCCCCGAAGGTGAAAGATGATGATCCAACCTCACCCAATCACTCACCCACTCACTCATCCAATCACTCAGTCACTCACCCATTCACTCACCCATTCACTCACTCACCCACTCACTCATTCACCCACCCACTCACCCAACCACTCACCCACTCACTCACGCACTCACTCACTCACTCACCCACTCAGTCAGTCAGTCACTCACCTACTCAGTCAGTCAATCACTCATTCACCACTCACTCACCCACTCACTCACCACTCACTCACCCAACCACTCACCAACTCACCCGCTGACTGACCCACTCATTTACTCACTCACCCACTCAATCACTCACCCACTCAATCACTCACCCACTCACTCACCCACTCACTAACTCATTCACTCACTCACCCACCCACCCACTCACTCACCCACTCAGTCACTCACTCACTCACCCACCCACTCACCCAACCACTCACCAACTCACCCACTGACTGACCCACTCATTCACTCACTCACCCACTCATTCACTCACTCACCCACTCACTCACCCACTCACTCACCTACTCACTCACCCACTCACCCACTCACTCACCTACTCACTCACCCACTCACCCACTCACTCACCCACTCACTCACTCACCCACTCACCCACTCACTCACTCAGTCACCTACTCACCCACTCAGTCACTCACAAACTCACCCATTCATCCACCCACTCACACATATACACAATCACAACGAAATTATAAAGACACATAGACAAAGCTCCCCCAGGTAGCGTTAAGCAGGGCTGTAGGGGCAAGTGCTGTGACACAGACACACAGACAAAGCTCCCCCAGGTAGCCTCTAGCAGGGCTGTAGGGGCAAGTGCTGTTACACAGACAAAGCTCCCCCAGGTAGCATCTAGCAGGGCTGTAGGGGAAAGTGCTACACACACAGACAAAGCTCCCCCAGGTAGCCTCTAGCAGGGCTGTAGGGGCAAGTGCTGTTACACAGACAAAGCTCCCCCAGGTAGCATCTAGCAGGGCTGTAGGGGCAAGTGCTGTCACACAGACAAAGCTCCCCCAGGTAGCCTCTAGCAGGGCTGCAGGGGCAAGTGCTGTTACACACACAGACAAAGCTCCCCCAGGTAGCCTCTAGCAGGGCTGTAGGGGCAAGTGCTGCTACACACAGACAAAGCTCCCCCAGGTAGCCTCTAGCAGGGCTCTAGGGGCAAGTGCAGTGTTACACACACACAGACAAAGCTACCCCAGGTAGCCTCTAGCAGGGCTGTAGGGGCAAGTGCTGCTACACACAGAGACAAAGCTCCCCCAGGTAGCCTCTAGCAGGGCTGTAGGGGCAAGTGCTGTTAGTAGCGAGCACGCTATGGAGGCTACGACCCCTCTACATGCCGATGTAGAACCGCAGGCGACTGGCAACATCTCTCCCCACGTGCCGACTCAAAGAGCCACAGACAGAAACCCTGGTGAGTCACGTGGCTAATGACGGGTCAAGGTCACGTGACTCACAGCGGACATCGATGAGGTCACTCACTCACTCAGCCACTCACCCATTCACTCACTCACTCATTCACTCATTCATTCACTCATTCACTCAATCAGCCACTCACCCATTCATTCACTCACTCATTCACTCAGCCACTCACCCACTCACTCACTCAGCCACTCACTCACTCACCCACTCACTCACTCAGCCACTCACCCACCCACTCACTCACTCACCCAATCACCCACTCACCCACCCACTCACTCACCCACCCAATCACCCACTCACCCACTCACACACTCACCCACTCACCCACTCACCCACCCACTCACTCACTCACTCACCCACTCACTCACCCACCCACTCACCCACCCACTCACCCACCCACCCACTCACCCACCCACCCACTCACCCACTCACCCACCCACCCACCCAAACAGCACACAGGCGTGACACACACAGCGGCTTCTGTGTGTGTCTGTGTGTGTGTGTCTGTGTGTGTGTGTCTGTCTGTGTGTGTGTCTGTGTGTGTGTGTCTGTGTGTGTGTGTCTGTGTGTGTGTGTCTGTGTGTGTGTGTGTCTGTGTGTGTGTGTCTGTGTGTGTGTGTGTCTGTGTGTGTGTGTCTGTGTGTGTGTGTGTCTGTGTGTGTGTGTCTGTGTGTGTGTGTCTGTG